>NW_026109812.1:0-23164 GCF_013377495.2 Cygnus atratus
CAAAAGCTCCATGATGAAGCTCTCCTCAGGGAAAACATGGTGAGGAGAACCCCAAAAGCTGGACGGTGCAGAACTCCTCAGGGCTGCAGTGAAGTAAACACCACAAGCTGCACGCTGAAGAACTCCTCCGGGTAAACGTGGTGAAGAGAACCCCAAAAGCTGACGATGCAGAACTCCTCAAGGGCCGCAGTGAAGAAAAAACCAAAAGCTGCTCGACAAACCAATCCTCAGGGGCCGAAGTGAAGAGAACCAGAAAAGCTGCATGATGAAGAACACCTCGGGGCCGTAGTGAAGAACACACCAAAAGCTGCACACAGAAGCACTCCTCAGGGGCCACAGGGAGAAGAAAACACAAAAGCTCCACGAAGAATTACTCCTCAAGCGCCACAGGGAAGAAAACACGCAGAGCTGAATGCTGAAGCCCTCCTCAGGGGAAGCGTGGTGTGGGGAAAACCCCCAAAAGCTGCACGATGAAGACGTCCTCAGGGAAACGCACTGAAGGAAACACAAAAGCTGGACGCAGAAGCACTCCTCAAGTTGCAGTGAAGAAAGAACACAGCAAAAGCTGCACACAGAAGCACTCCTCAGGGGCCACAGGGAGAAGAAAAACACAGAGCTGAATGCTGAAGCCTCCTCAGGGAAACGTGGTGTGCAGAAAACCCCAAAAGCTGCACGATGACGAGCTCCTCAGGGATGTAGTGAAGAAAACACCAAAAGCTGCTCGAGAAGGCACTCCTCAGAAGCTGCAGTGGAGAAATACCAAAAGCTGACGATGAAGCACTCCTCAGGGGAAACGTGGTGAAGAGATCCCGAAAAGCTGGACGATGCAGAACTCCTCAAGGGCCGCAGTGAAGAAAAAACCAAAAGCTGCTCGACAAACCAATCCTCAGGGCCGAAGTGAAGAGAACCAGAAAAGCTGCATGATGAAGAACACCTCGGGGCCGTAGTGAAGAACACCCAAAAGCTGCACACAGAAGCACTCCTCAGGGCCACAGGAGAAGAAAACACAAAAGCTCCATGAGAATTACTCCTCAAGCGCAGGGAGAAAACACAAAGCTGATGCTGAAGCATCCTCAGGGGAAACGTGGTGAAGAATCCCGAAAAGCTGCACGATGAAGAACTCCTCATAGGCCGCAATGAAGAAAAGACCAGAAGCTGCACTCAGAAGCGCTCCTCAGGGCCTGGAATGAGAAAAAAAAGCACCAAATGTTAGAAGATGAAGCACTTCTCAGGGGCAACAAGGTGAAAACAATACCAAAAGCTCCATGATGAAGCTCTCCTCGGGGAAATCATGGTGAGGAGAACCCCAAAAGCTAGACGGTGCAGAACTCCTCAGGGCCATAGAGAAGAAAACACCAAAAGCTGCATGAAGAACTCCTCAGGGCCGTAGTGAAGAAAACACCAAAAGTTGCATGATGACGCATTGCTCCGGAGTCCCAAAGCGAAGAGAACCCCAAAAGCTGCATGATGAAGAACTCCTCAGGGACCACAAGGTGAAGAAAACACAAAAAGCTCGACGGAGAATTACTCCTCAAGTGCCACAGTGAAGAAAACGCAAAAAGCTGAATGATGAAGCACTCCTCAGGGGAAACGTGGCGTGGAGAACCCCAAAAACTGCACGATGAAGACATCCTCAGGGGAAACAGTGAAGGAAACACAAAAAGCTGGACGCAGAAGCACTCCTCAGGGGCCACAGGGAGAAGAAAACACAAAAAGCTCCACGAAGAATTACTCCTCAAGCGCCACAGGGAAGAAAACACGCAGAGCTGAATGCTGAAGCCCTCCTCAGGGGAAACGTGGTGTGCGGAAAACCCCCAAAAGCTGCACGATGAAGAGCTCCTCAGGGATGTAGTGAAGAAAACACCAAAAGCTGCTCGAGAAGGCACTCCTCAGAGGCTGCTGTGGAGAAACACCAAAAGCTGGACGATGAAGCACTCCTCAGGGGAAACGTGGTGAAGAGATCCCGAAAAGCTGCACGATGAAGAACTCCTCATAGGCCGCAATGAAGAAAAGACCAGAAGCTGCACTCAGAAGCGCTCCTCAGGGCCTGGAATGAGAAAAAAAAGCACCAAATGTTAGAAGATGAAGCACTTCTCAGGGGCAACAAGGTGAAAACAATACCAAAAGCTCCATGATGAAGCTCTCCTCGGGGAAATAATGGTGAGGAGAACCCCAAAAGCTAGACGGTGCAGAACTCCTCAGGGCCATAGAGAAGAAAACACCAAAAGCTGCATGATGACGCATTCCTCCAGAGTCCCAAAGCGAAGAGAACCCCAAAAGCTGCACGATGAAGAACTCCTCAGGGACCACAAGGTGAAGAAAACACAAAAAGCTCCACGAAGAATTACTCCTCAAGTGCCACAGTGAAGAAAACGCAAAAAGCTGAATGATGAAGCACTCCTCAGGGGAAACGTGGTGTGGGGAAAACCCCCAAAAGCTGCACGATGAAGAGCTCCTCAGGGACATAGTGAAGAAAACTCCAAAAGCTCTTAAGGAGGCACTCCTCAGAGGCTGCAGTGGAGAAACACCAAAAGCTGCACGCTGAAGAACTCCTCCAGGTAAACGTGGTGAAGAGAACACAAAAAGCTCCACGGAGAAATACTCCTCAAGTGCCACCATGAAGAAAACACAAAAAGCTGAATGATGAAGCACTCCTCAGGGGAAATGTGGCGTGGAGAACCCCAAAAGCTGCACGATGAAGACATCCTCAGGGGAAACACAGTGAAGGAAACACAAAAAGCTGGACGCAGAAGCACTCCTCAAGTCGCAGTGAAGAAAGAACACAGCAAAAGCTGCACACAGAAGCACTCCTTAGGGGCCACAAGCAGCCCACCAGCCGCACCTCGCCTGCGCGCCGCCATCGTTGGAGTGCCGCAGCCCCAGCACACCCAGCAGCATATCACCCACCCTGGGCTGTGACACCTCTGCTCCCTCACAGCCAGGCGCCGCCCCATTGGCCGCCTGCCTTGGCGCCTCTGGGCACAGCCAATAGCGAGGCGCTGGCGCTTGTTGCTAGGCTGCATGGAGCTGTGGCACCCAATGGGCGCCAGGAGGCCGCAGGGCCGTGCCGGCCTCCCAGGGCTGAGGCCTGGCGCAGTGCCTCGCAGGAGCGATGAGGCCTCCCTGACACCACCTGCAGCTCTGCCTCGCCTTGCCCCCCGGCCCTCCGAGAGGCACATTTTGACCAGAGGAGCACGCAAACTGCTCCAGCAAGGTGGCAGCGGCATTGTGCAGGGCTAACTGACATTGCCCATCAATAAATCCCTCCTCTGTCCCTGGTGACACTGAGTACACTGCCCGCTTTGCCGTGCTGCCCACAGACATGAGATTGGGTCCTCAGTGTCCTGAAAGGGTACAAACCAAAGCCAGTTCTGTTGACACAGCCCACAGGACTAAACTCGGTTAAAACCATCCACCGTGAGAATGCAAATCTCTTTCTTCCTCACCAAAACTCCCCAGTGACACGTAGCTTTTGCATCAGCTTCTTGCAGAACTGGATCTTCAGTGTTCGTACAGTTCTGCAAAGCTTCCGCTCTGCAAACTTTTAAGTCTGTGGACTTTGGAAGGACCAAGGCCCCACTATGCAACTCGCCGTTAGATGTCGTCTTCAAAACCAGGGGTTCTTATCATAGAATCACAGAATCACAGAATCATCTAGGTTGGAAGAGACCTCCAAGATCACCGAGTCCAACCTCTGACCTAACACTAACAAGCCCTCCACTAAACCATATCACTAAGCTCAAAATCTAAATGTCTTTTAAAGACCTCCGGGGATGGTGACTCAACCACTTCCCTGGGCAGCCTATTCCAATGCCTAACAACCCTTTCGGTAAAGAAGTTCTTCCTAATAGCCAACCTAAACCTCCCCTGGAGCAACTTTAGCCCATTCCCCCTCGTCCTGTCACCAGGCACGTGGGAGAATAGACCTACCCCCACCTCGCTACAGCCTCCTTTAAGGTACCTGTAAGAGTGCGATAAGGTCGCCCCTGAGCCTCCTCTTCTCCAGGCTGAACAACCCCAGCTCCCTCAGCCGCTCCTCGTAAGACTTGTTCTCCAGACTCCTCACCAGCTTCGTTGCCCTTCTCTGGACTCGCTCGAGCACCTCAATGTCCTTCTTGTAGCGAAGGGCCCAAAACTGAACACGGTACTTGAGGTGCGGCCTTAGCAGAGCCGAGTACGGGGGGCCACTCACTGCCCTAGCCCTGCTGGCCACACTGTTTCTTATGCAAGCCAGGATGCTGTTGGCCTTCTTGGCCACCAGGGCACACTGCTGGCTCGTGGCCAACCTGTCATCCACCAGGTCCGTCTCCGCAGAGCTCTTCTCCAGCAGGTCATCCCCCAGCCTGTACTGATACATGCAGTTGTTCCTTCCCAGGTGCAAGACTCTACACACACGCTTTTGTTAAACCTCACCTGGTTTCTTCCTGCCCAGCTCTCCAGCATGTCCAGGTCTCACTGAATGGCAGCACAGCCTTCTGGCGTGTCGGCCACTCCTCCCAGCTTTGTATCATCAGCGTACTTGCTGAGGGTAGACACTGTTCCCTCGTCAAAGTTGTTGATGAAGCTGTCGAACAAGACCGGACCCAGCACCGACCCCTGAGCTTGTCCCAGGTCTCCAGCTGGACTCTGCGCCGCCAATCACCACCCTCTGAGCTCGGCCAGTCAGCCAGTTCTCAACCCACCTTACTGTCGTTACTGTCTTCTATCCCACACTTTGTCAGCTTTGTTAGCAGGATGCCATGGGAGACAGTAGCAAAAGCCTTTTGTTTTTGTTTTGTTGTTTTTGTTTTTGGAGATTCACGTCACACTCCGTGAAAGAAAAGTTTAGCGCATCAGCATCCCACTGGGAAGACACAAAATGCACTCCCAAAGTCTTTCCCCTTCTCCTTAACACTGGAGGTGCCTTAAGAGGAGAGCCTGGGCCCCTCATGGCTGGGCTCCTCCAATGCTAGCCAATTGTATGAAAAGTTACATTCAGCTGAAAAGTAAGTGAATGACATGAAAATTATCTCACTATTTGAACTAATGAGTTAAATTTCCACTCCTGCAAAAATACTCAAAGAAATAACCCAATAGGTTATGTGTAGTTAGGCAATCACAACTAAAACTGCAACAAAGTACAGATGGTGAGAAACAAACAACAAAGCCATTTCCTTCTCTGACGGCGGAACACCTTGCTCAGGGAAGACACCCATGTATCGCCTTCAGAAAGCCTTCGACACCCTCCACCTCGTGCTCCCATCAGCAGGTGTTGTGGTTTAGCCCGGCTGGCAGCCAAACACCACACAGCCGTTCGCTCACCCTCCCCCCTCCCTCTCCGGGATGGGGGAGAGAAACGGGAAAGTGAAGCCTGTGAGTTGAGATAAGGACAGTTTATTAAGACAGGAAAAATAATAACAATAATAATAATAATAATAATAATAGTAATAATGTGTACAAAGTGATGCACAATGCAATTGCTCACCACCCGTTGACCGATGCCCAGCCTATCCCCGAGCAGCCGGCCCCCCACCCCGGCTAGCCACCCCTATATATTGTTCAGCATGACGTCAGATGGTATGGAATACCCCTTTGGCCAGTTTGGGTCAGCTGTCCTGGGTCTGTCCCCTCCCAGCTCCTGCTGCACCCCCAGCCTGCTCGCTAGCAGGACAGAGCGAGAAGCTGAAAAGTCCTTGGCTTGGTGTAAGCATTGCTCTACAACAATTAAAACATCAGCATGTTATCAGCGCTCTTCTCATCCTAATCCAAACATAGCACCCTGCCAGCTACTAGGAGGAAAATTAACTCTGTCCTACCTGAAACCAGGACAGCAGGTTAAAGAGGTGAGAGTGAACGGCTGACGGAAGACTGCTCCATCCAGAGCGTGGGGTCTACTGTTACATTTTCCACTGAAATTGTGTCTATTTCTGAGGGCTGTACTTCAAGTAACACACACACCAAGCAGAAAGCATCCAAAGAACCCAGTAAGTCTGATGCTAAGAATGACCCTTCTTAGGATCAGACTTTTAGAAAACATGGTCTCTAAGGAAAGATTGAACATTGGATTAACGGACTAACTCTTTAATGTCAAGAGAAGGCAGAACCGAGATGCGCATAAGGATGCTGCAAATAAAAAGTGAGCAAACTTCTCCCAGGCCCTATATTTAGGACAAGAAAGAAAGGACTTCAGATGCAGCAAAAGGACTTTAGTTTAGGTGTTGGAGTGTGGTGGTTTTACGCGGGTGGGCAGCCGAGTTCCACCACGGCCGCTCTCTCACTCCCCCTCCTCAAAGGGGGAGAAAATACGATGCATAGGGCTCAAGGGCTGAGATAAGGACGGGGAGATCACTCATCAGTTACCGTGATGGGCAAAGCAGACTCAGAGTAGGGAGATAGTAAGATTTTTCCCACCCCCGATCCACCCTCTCCCACCTCCTCCCCCCGAGTGGCTCAGGGGAGCGGGGCAATGGGGGCTGCGGTCAGTCTGTAGCACTTTGTCTCTGCCGCTCCTTCTCGGTCGCTCTCTGCCCCTGCTCCACCGGGGTCTCCTCCACAGGCTGCAGTGCGGAAACCTGCCCCACCGTGGTACACCATGGGCTGCAGGGGGACAGCCTGCTTCACCATGGTCCTCACCACAGGCCGCAGGGGACTTCTGCTCCGGCGCCTGGAGCACCTCTCGCCCTCCCTCTTCACCGACCTTGGTGTCTGCAAGGCTGTTTCTCATTCCTCCCTCTCTCCCAGCTGCTCTTCCGCAGCAGTGTTTTTTTTCCTTTCTTAAATCTGGTCTCACAGAGGCGCAAACAACATCGCTTATTGGCCTGGCTCTGGCCAGCAGCAGACCCTTCTCTAACATGGCGCAGTTGCCGGATTCTTCTCACAGAACCCACCCTGATGGCCTCCCCGCTACCAAAACCTTGCCACGTAAACCCACTACATAAGACAAGAGAACTCATAAATGGTTTGAAAGAGATTTATAGCAGCATGACTGAAAAGGAGGAGAAGAAAGAATTACACGTGGCACCTCCTAGTACAAAAAAGACAGAGCTCTCCATGAAATGATCGGTTGGCAGATTGAAAACAAACAGAAGAATGTGCTTCTTCACACTTCACGCAGCTGAGCTGTCGGTCTGGCTGCAGACATGGTAGATGCCAAAAAGCGCCGCAGTGAAGAAAACACCAAAAGCTGCACGATGAAGAAGACCTCAAGGCCCGCAGTGAAGAAAACACGAACAGCTACACGATGAAAAACTTATCAGGGCCTGGAACGAGAGAAAAAAACACCAAATGTTAGAAGATGAAGCACTTCTCAGGGGCAGCAAGGTGAAAACAACAACCAAAAGCTCCATGATGAAGCTCTCCTCAGGGAAAACATGGTGAGGAGAACCCCAAAAGCTGGACGGTGCAGAACTCCTCAGGGCTGCAGTGAAGTAAACACCACAAGCTGCACGCTGAAGAACTCCTCCGGGTAAACGTGGTGAAGAGAACCCCAAAAGCTGGACGATGCAGAACTCCTCAAGGGCCGCAGTGAAGAAAAAACCAAAAGCTGCTCGACAAACCAATCCTCAGGGGCCGAAGTGAAGAGAACCAGAAAAGCTGCATGATGAAGAACACCTCGGGGCCGTAGTGAAGAACACACCAAAAGCTGCACACAGAAGCACTCCTCAGGGGCCACAGGGAGAAGAAAACACAAAAAGCTCCACGAAGAATTACTCCTCAAGCGCCACAGGGAAGAAAACACGCAGAGCTGAATGCTGAAGCCTCCTCAGGGGAAGCGTGGTGTGGGGAAAACCCCCAAAAGCTGCACGATGAAGACGTCCTCAGGGGAAACGCACTGAAGGAAACACAAAAAGCTGGACGCAGAAGCACTCCTCAAGTTGCAGTGAAGAAAGAACACAGCAAAAGCTGCACACAGAAGCACTCCTCAGGGGCCACAGGAGAAGAAAACACGCAGAGCTGAATGCTGAAGCCCTCCTCAGGGGAAACGTGGTGTGCAGAAAACCCCCAAAAGCTGCACGATGACGAGCTCCTCAGGGATGTAGTGAAGAAAACACCAAAAGCTCGAGAAGGCACTCCTCAGAAGCTGCAGTGGAGAAATACCAAAAGCTGGACGATGAAGCACTCCTCAGGGGAAACGTGGTGAAGAGATCCCGAAAAGCTGGACGATGCAGAACTCCTCAAGGGCCGCAGTGAAGAAAAAACCAAAAGCTGCTCGACAAACCAACTCAGGGGCCGAAGTGAAGAGAACCAGAAAAGCTGCATGATGAAGAACACCTCGGGGCTGTAGTGAAGAAACACCAAAAGCTGCACACGAAGCACTCCTCAGAGGCCACAGGGAGAAGAAAACACAAAAGCATGAGAATTACTCCTCAAGCGCAGGGAGAAAACAAACAGCTGACTGAAGCTCCTCAGGGGAAACGTGGTGAAAATCCCGAAAAGCTGCACGATGAAGAACTCCTCATAGGCCGCAATGAAGAAAAGACCAGAAGCTGCACTCAGAAGCACTCCTCAGGGCCTGGAATGAGAAAAAAAAGCACCAAATGTTAGAAGATGAAGCACTTCTCAGGGGCAACAAGGTGAAAACAATACCAAAAGCTCCATGATGAAGCTCTCCTGGGGAAATCATGGTGAGGAGAACCCCAAAAGCTAGACGGTGCAGAACTCCTCAGGGCCATAGAGAAGAAAACACCAAAAGCTGCATGAAGAACTCCTCAGGGCCGTAGTGAAGAAAACACCAAAAGTTGCATGATGACGCATTGCTCCGGAGTCCCAAAGCGAAGAGAACCCCAAAAGCTGCATGATGAAGAACTCCTCAGGGACCACAAGGTGAAGAAAACACAAAAAGCTCGACGGAGAATTACTCCTCAAGTGCCACAGTGAAGAAAACGCAAAAAGCTGAATGATGAAGCACTCCTCAGGGGAAACGTGGCGTGGAGAACCCCAAAAACTGCACGATGAAGACATCCTCAGGGGAAACAGTGAAGGAAAACAAAAAGCTGGACGCAGAAGCACTCCTCAGGGGCCACAGGGAGAAGAAAACACAAAAAGCTCCACGAAGAATTACTCCTCAAGCGCCACAGGGAAGAAAACACGCAGAGCTGAATGCTGAAGCCCTCCTCAGGGGAAACGTGGTGTGCGGAAAACCCCCAAAAGCTGCACGATGACGAGCTCCTCAGGGATGTAGTGAAGAAAACACCAAAAGCTGCTCGAGAAGGCACTCCTCAGAGGCTGCTGTGGAGAAACACCAAAAGCTGGACGATGAAGCACTCCTCAGGGGAAACGTGGTGAAGAGATCCCGAAAAGCTGCACGATGAAGAACTCCTCATAGGCCGCAATGAAGAAAAGACCAGAAGCTGCACTCAGAAGCGCTCCTCAGGGCCTGGAATGAGAAAAAAAAGCACCAAATGTTAGAAGATGAAGCACTTCTCAGGGGCAACAAGGTGAAAACAATACCAAAAGCTCCATGATGAAGCTCTCCTCGGGGAAATCATGGTGAGGAGAACCCCAAAAGCTAGACGGTGCAGAACTCCTCAGGGCCATAGAGAAGAAAACACCAAAAGCTGCATGATGACGCATTCCTCCAGAGTCCCAAAGCGAAGAGAACCCCAAAAGCTGCACGATGAAGAACTCCTCAGGGACCACAAGGTGAAGAAAACACAAAAAGCTCCACGAGAATTACTCCTCAAGTGCCACAGTGAAGAAAACGCAAAAAGCTGAATGATGAAGCACTCCTCAGGGGAAACGTGGTGTGGGGAAAACCCCCAAAAGCTGCACGATGAAGAGCTCCTCAGGGACATAGTGAAGAAAACTCCAAAAGCTCTTAAGGAGGCACTCCTCAGAGGCTGCAGTGGAGAAACACCAAAAGCTGCACGCTGAAGAACTCCTCCAGGTAAACGTGGTGAAGAGAACACAAAAAGCTCCACGGAGAAATACTCCTCAAGTGCCACCATGAAGAAAACACAAAAAGCTGAATGATGAAGCACTCCTCAGGGGAAATGTGGCGTGGAGAACCCCAAAAGCTGCACGATGAAGACATCCTCAGGGGAAACACAGTGAAGGAAACACAAAAAGCTGGACGCAGAAGCACTCCTCAAGTCGCAGTGAAGAAAGAACACAGCAAAAGCTGCACACAGAAGCACTCCTTAGGGGCCACAAGCAGCCCACCGGCCGCACCTCGCCTGCGCGCCGCCATCGTTGGAGTGCCGCAGCCCCAGCACACCCAGCAGCATATCACCCACCCTGGGCTGTGACACCTCTGCTCCCTCACAGCCAGGCGCCGCCCCATTGGCCGCCTGCCTTGGCGCCTCTGGGCACAGCCAATAGCGAGGCCGCTGGCGCTTGTTGCTAGGCTGCATGGAGCTGTGGCACCCAATGGGCGCCAGGAGGCCGCAGGGCCGTGCCGGCCTCCCAGGGCTGAGGCCTGGCGCAGTGCCTCGCAGGAGCGATGAGGCCTCCCTGACACCACCTGCAGCTCTGCCTCGCCTTGCCCCCCGGCCCTCCGAGAGGCACATTTTGACCAGAGGAGCACGCAAACTGCTCCAGCAAGGTGGCAGCGGCATTGTGCAGGGCGCACTGACATTGCCCATCAATAAATCCCTCCTCTGTCCCTGGTGACACTGAGTACACTGCCCGCTTTGCCGTGCTGCCCACAGACATGAGATTGGGTCCTCAGTGTCCTGAAAGGGTACAAACCAAAGCCAGTTCTGTTGACACAGCCCACAGGACTAAACTCGGTTAAAACCATCCACCGTGAGAATGCAAATCTCTTTCTTCCTCACCAAAACTCCCCAGTGACACGTAGCTTTTGCATCAGCTTCTTGCAGAACTGGATCTTCAGTGTTCGTACAGTTCTGCAAAGCTTCCGCTCTGCAAACTTTTAAGTCTGTGGACTTTGGAAGGACCAAGGCCCCACTATGCAACTCGCCGTTAGAAGTCGTCTTCAAAACCAGGGGTTCTTATCATAGAATCACAGAATCACAGAATCATCTAGGTTGGAAGAGACCTCCAAGATCACCGAGTCCAACCTCTGACCTAACACTAACAAGCCCTCCACTAAACCATATCACTAAGCTCAAAATCTAAATGTCTTTTAAAGACCTCCGGGGATGGTGACTCAACCACTTCCCTGGGCAGCCTATTCCAATGCCTAACAACCCTTTCGGTAAAGAAGTTCTTCCTAATAGCCAACCTAAACCTCCCCTGGAGCAACTTTAGCCCATTCCCCCTCGTCCTGTCACCAGGCACGTGGGAGAATAGACCTACCCCCACCTCGCTACAGCCTCCTTTAAGGTACCTGTAAGAGTGCGATAAGGTCGCCCCTGAGCCTCCTCTTCTCCAGGCTGAACAACCCCAGCTCCCTCAGCCGCTCCTCGTAAGACTTGTTCTCCAGACTCCTCACCAGCTTCGTTGCCCTTCTCTGGACTCGCTCGAGCACCTCAATGTCCTTCTTGTAGCGAAGGGCCCAAAACTGAACACGGTACTTGAGGTGCGGCCTTAGCAGAGCCGAGTACGGGGGGCCACTCACTGCCCTAGCCCTGCTGGCCACACTGTTTCTTATGCAAGCCAGGATGCTGTTGGCCTTCTTGGCCACCAGGGCACACTGCTGGCTCGTGGCCAACCTGTCATCCACCAGGTCCGTCTCCGCAGAGCTCTTCTCCAGCAGGTCATCCCCCAGCCTGTACTGATACATGCAGTTGTTCCTTCCCAGGTGCAAGACTCTACACACACGCTTTTGTTAAACCTCACCTGGTTTCTTCCTGCCCAGCTCTCCAGCATGTCCAGGTCTCACTGAATGGCAGCACAGCCTTCTGGCGTGTCGGCCACTCCTCCCAGCTTTGTATCATCAGCGTACTTGCTGAGGGTAGACACTGTTCCCTCGTCAAAGTTGTTGATGAAGCTGTCGAACAAGACCGGACCCAGCACCGACCCCTGTGCTTGTCCCAGGTCTCCAGCTGGACTCTGCGCCGCCAATCACCACCCTCTGAGCTCGGCCAGTCAGCCAGTTCTCAACCCACCTTACTGTCGTTACTGTCTTCTATCCCACACTTTGTCAGCTTTGTTAGCAGGATGTCATGGGAGACAGTAGCAAAAGCCTTTTGTTTTTGTTTTGTTGTTGTTTGTTTTTGGAGATTCACGTCACACTCCGTGAAAGAAAAGTTTAGCGCATCAGCATCCCACTGGGAAGACACAAAATGCACTCCCAAAGTCTTTCCCCTTCTCCTTAACACTGGAGGTGCCTTAAGAGGAGAGCCTGGGCCCCTCATGGCTGGGCTCCTCCAATGCTAGCCAATTGTATGAAAAGTTACATTCAGCTGAAAAGTAAGTGAATGACATGAAAATTATCTCACTATTTGAACTAATGAGTTAAATTTCCACTCCTGCAAAAATACTCAAAGAAATAACCCAATAGGTTATGTGTAGTTAGGCAATCACAACTAAAACTGCAACAAAGTACAGATGGTGAGAAACAAACAACAAAGCCATTTCCTTCTCTGACGGCGGAACACCTTGCTCAGGGAAGACACCCATGTATCGCCTTCAGAAAGCCTTCGACACCCTCCACCTCGTGCTCCCATCAGCAGGTTAAAGAGGTGAGGGGAACGGCTGACAGAAGACTGCTCCATCCAGAGCGTGGGGTCTACTGTTACATTTTCCACTGAAATTGTGTCTATTTCTGAGGGCTGTACTTCAAGTAACACACACACCAAGCAGAAAGCATCCAAAGAACCCAGTAAGTCTGATGCTAAGAATGACCCTTCTTAGGATCAGACTTTTAGAAAACATGGTCTCTAAGGAAAGATTGAACATTGGATTAACGGACTAACTCTTTAATGTCAAGAGAAGGCAGAACCGAGATGCGCATAAGGATGCTGCAAATAAAAAGTGAGCAAACTTCTCCCCAGGCCCTATATTTAGGACAAGAAAGAAAGGACTTCAGATGCAGCAAAAGGACTTTAGTTTAGGTGTTAGAGTGTGGTGGTTTTACTCGGGTGGGCAGCCGAGTTCCACCACGGCCGCTCTCTCACTCCCCCTCCTCAAAGGGGGAGAAAATACGATGCATAGGGCTCAAGGGCTGAGATAAGGACAGGGAGATCACTCAGCAGTTACCGTGATGGGCAAAGCAGACTCAGAGTAGGGAGATAGTAAGATTTTTCCCACCCCCGATCCACCCTCTCCCACCTCCTCCCCCCGAGTGGCTCAGGGGAGCGGGGCAATGGGGGCTGCGGTCAGTCTGTAGCACTTTGTCTCTGCCGCTCCTTCTCGGTCGCTCTCTGCCCCTGCTCCACCGGGGTCTCCTCCACGGGCTGCAGTGCGGAAACCTGCCCCACCGTGGTACACCATGGGCTGCAGGGGGACAGCCTGCTTCACCATGGTCCTCACCACAGGCCGCAGGGGACTTCTGCTCCGGCGCCTGGAGCACCTCTCCCCCTCCCTCTTCACCGACCTTGGTGTCCGCAAGGCTGTTTCTCATTCCTCCCTCTCTCCCAGCTGCTCTTCCGCAGCAGTGTTTTTTTTTCCTTTCTTAAATCTGGTCTCACAGAGGCGCAAACAACATCGCTTATTGGCCTGGCTCTGGCCAGCAGCAGACCCTTCTCTAACATGGCGCAGTTGCCGGATTCTTCTCACAGAACCCACCCTGATGGCCTCCCCGCTACCAAAACCTTGCCACGTAAACCCACTACATAAGACAAGAGAACTCATAAACGGTTTGAAAGAGATTTATAGCAGCATGACTGAAAAGGAGGAGAAGAAAGAATTACACGTGGCACCTCCTAGTACAAAAAAGACAGAGCTCTCCATGAAATGATCGGTTGGCAGATTGAAAACAAACAGAAGAATGTGCTTCTTCACACTTCACGCAGCTGAGCTGTCGGTCTGGCTGCAGACATGGTAGATGCCAAAAAGCGCCGCAGTGAAGAAAACACCAAAAGCTGCACGATGAAGAAGACCTCAAGGCCCGCAGTGAAGAAAACACGAACAGCTACACGATGAAAAACTTATCAGGGCCTGGAATGAGAGAAAAAAAACACCAAATGTTAGAAGATGAAGCACTTCTCAGGGGCAGCAAGGTGAAAACAACAACCAAAAGCTCCATGATGAAGCTCTCCTCAGGGAAAACATGGTGAGGAGAACCCCAAAAGCTGGACGGTGCAGAACTCCTCAGGGCTGCAGTGAAGTAAACACCACAAGCTGCACGCTGAAGAACTCCTCCGGGTAAACGTGGTGAAGAGAACCCCAAAAGCTGGACGATGCAGAACTCCTCAAGGGCCGCAGTGAAGAAAAAACCAAAAGCTGCTCGACAAACCAATCCTCAGGGGCCGAAGTGAAGAGAACCAGAAAAGCTGCATGATGAAGAACACCTCGGGGCCGCACTGAAGGAAAACAAAAAGCTGGACGCAGAAGCACTCCTCAAGTTGCAGTGAAGAAAGAACACAGCAAAGCTGCAACAGAAGCACTCCTCAGGGCCACAGGGAGAAGAAAACACGCAGAGCTGAATGCTGAAGCCCTCCTCCGGGGAAACGTGGTGTGCGGAAAACCCCCAAAAGCTGCACGATGACGAGCTCCTCAGGGATGTAGTGAAGAAAACACCAAAAGCTGCTCGAGAAGGCACTCCTCAGAGGCTGCTGTGGAGAAACACCAAAAGCTGGACGATGAAGCACTCCTCAGGGGAAACGTGGTGAAGAGATCCCGAAAAGCTGCACGATGAAGAACTCCTCATAGGCCGCAATGAAGAAAAGACCAGAAGCTGCACTCAGAAGCGCTCCTCAGGGCCTGGAATGAGAAAAAAAAGCACCAAATGTTAGAAGATGAAGCACTTCTCAGGGGCAACAAGGTGAAAACAATACCAAAAGCTCCATGATGAAGCTCTCCTCGGGGAAATCATGGTGAGGAGAACCCCAAAAGCTAGACGGTGCAGAACTCCTCAGGGCCATAGAGAAGAAAACACCAAAAGCTGCATGAAGAACTCCTCAGGCCGTAGTGAAGAAAACACCAAAAGTTGCATGATGACGCATTGCTCCGGAGTCCCAAAGCGAAGAGAACCCCAAAAGCTGCATGATGAAGAACTCCTCAGGGACCACAAGGTGAAGAAAACACAAAAAGCTCCACGGAGAATTACTCCTCAAGTGCCACAGTGAAGAAAACGCAAAAAGCTGAATGATGAAGCACTCCTCAGGGAAACGTGGCGTGGAGAACCCCAAAAACTGCACGATGAAGACATCCTCAGGGGAAACAGTGAAGGAAACACAAAAAGCTGGACGCAGAAGCACTCCTCAGGGGCCACAGGGAGAAGAAAACACAAAAAGCTCCACGAAGAATTACTCCTCAAGCGCCACAGGGAAGAAAACACGCAGAGCTGAATGCTGAAGCCCTCCTCAGGGGAAACGTGGTGTGCGGAAAACCCCCAAAAGCTGCACGATGACGAGCTCCTCAGGGATGTAGTGAAGAAAACACCAAAAGCTGCTCGAGAAGGCACTCCTCAGAGGCTGCTGTGGAGAAACACCAAAAGCTGGACGATGAAGCACTCCTCAGGGGAAACGTGGTGAAGAGATCCCGAAAAGCTGCACGATGAAGAACTCCTCATAGGCCGCAATGAAGAAAAGACCAGAAGCTGCACTCAGAAGCGCTCCTCAGGGCCTGGAATGAGAAAAAAAGCACCAAATGTTAGAAGATGAAGCACTTCTCAGGGGCAACAAGGTGAAAACAATACCAAAAGCTCCATGATGAAGCTCTCCTCGGGGAAATCATGGTGAGGAGAACCCCAAAAGCTAGACGGTGCAGAACTCCTCAGGGCCATAGAGAAGAAAACACCAAAAGCTGCATGATGACGCATTCCTCCAGAGTCCCAAAGCGAAGAGAACCCCAAAAGCTGCACGATGAAGAACTCCTCAGGGACCACAAGGTGAAGAAAACACAAAAAGCTCCACGAGAATTACTCCTCAAGTGCCACAGTGAAGAAAACGCAAAAAGCTGAATGATGAAGCACTCCTCAGGGGAAACGTGGTGTGGGGAAAACCCCCAAAAGCTGCACGATGAAGAGCTCCTCAGGGACATAGTGAAGAAAACTCCAAAAGCTCTTAAGGAGGCACTCCTCAGAGGCTGCAGTGGAGAAACACCAAAAGCTGCACGCTGAAGAACTCCTCCAGGTAAACGTGGTGAAGAGAACACAAAAAGCTCCACGGAGAAATACTCCTCAAGTGCCACCATGAAGAAAACACAAAAAGCTGAATGATGAAGCACTCCTCAGGGGAAATGTGGCGTGGAGAACCCCAAAAGCTGCACGATGAAGACATCCTCAGGGGAAACACAGTGAAGGAAACACAAAAAGCTGGACGCAGAAGCACTCCTCAAGTCGCAGTGAAGAAAGAACACAGCAAAAGCTGCACACAGAAGCACTCCTTAGGGGCCACAAGCAGCCCACCGGCCGCACCTCGCCTGCGCGCCGCCATCGTTGGAGTGCCGCAGCCCCAGCACACCCAGCAGCATATCACCCACCCTGGGCTGTGACACCTCTGCTCCCTCACAGCCAGGCGCCGCCCCATTGGCCGCCTGCCTTGGCGCCTCTGGGCACAGCCAATAGCGAGGCCGCTGGCGCTTGTTGCTAGGCTGCATGGAGCTGTGGCACCCAATGGGCGCCAGGAGGCCGCAGGGCCGTGCCGGCCTCCCAGGGCTGAGGCCTGGCGCAGTGCCTCGCAGGAGCGATGAGGCCTCCCTGACACCACCTGCAGCTCTGCCTCGCCTTGCCCCCCGGCCCTCCGAGAGGCACATTTTGACCAGAGGAGCACGCAAACTGCTCCAGCAAGGTGGCAGCGGCATTGTGCAGGGCGCACTGACATTGCCCATCAATAAATCCCTCCTCTGTCCCTGGTGACACTGAGTACACTGCCCGCTTTGCCGTGCTGCCCACAGACATGAGATTGGGTCCTCAGTGTCCTGAAAGGGTACAAACCAAAGCCAGTTCTGTTGACACAGCCCACAGGACTAAACTCGGTTAAAACCATCCACCGTGAGAATGCAAATCTCTTTCTTCCTCACCAAAACTCCCCAGTGACACGTAGCTTTTGCATCAGCTTCTTGCAGAACTGGATCTTCAGTGTTCGTACAGTTCTGCAAAGCTTCCGCTCTGCAAACTTTTAAGTCTGTGGACTTTGGAAGGACCAAGGCCCCACTATGCAACTCGCCGTTAGATCGTCTTCAAAACCAGGGGTTCTTATCATAGAATCACAGAATCACAGAATCATCTAGGTTGGAAGAGACCTCCAAGATCACCGAGTCCAACCTCTGACCTAACACTAACAAGCCCTCCACTAAACCATATCCTAAGCTCAAAATCTAAATGTCTTTTAAAGACCTCCGGGGATGGTGACTCACACCACTTCCCTGGGCAGCCTATTCCAATGCCTAACAACCTTTCGGTAAAAGAAGTTCTTCCTAATAGCCAACATAACCTCCCCTGGAGCAACTTTAGCCCATTCCCCCTCGTCCTGTCACCAGGCACGGTGGAGAATAGACCTACCCCCACCTCGCTACTACAGCCTCCTTTAAGGTACCTGTAAGAGTGCGATAAGGTCGCCCCTGAGCCTCCTCTTCTCCAGGCTGAACAACCCCAGCTCCCTCAGCCGCTCCTCGTAAGACTTGTTCTCCAGACTCCCTCACTCAGCTTCGTTGCCCTTACTCTGGACTCGCTCGAGCACCTCAAATGTCCTTCTTGTAGCGAAGGGCCCAAACTGAACACGGTACTTGAGGTGCGGCCTTAGCAGAGCCGAGTACGGGGGGCCACTCCACTGCCCTAGCCCTGCTGGCCACGACTGTTTCTTATGGCAAAGCCAGGATGCTGTTGGCCTTCTTGGCCACCAGGGCACACTGCTGGCGTCGTGGGCCAACTGTCATCCACCAAGGTCTGTCTCCGCAGAGCTCTTCTCCAGCAAGGTCATCCCCCAGCCTGTACTGATACATGCAGTTGTTCCTTCCCAGGTGCAAGACTCTACACACACGCTTTTGTTAAACCTCACCTGGTTTCTTCCTGCCCAGCTCTCCAGCATGTCCAGGTCTCACTGAATGGCAGCACAGCCTTCTGGCGTGTCGGCCACTCCTCCCAGCTTTGTATCATCAGCGTACTTGCTGAGGGTAGACCACTGTTCCCCCTCGTCAAAGTTGTTGATGAAGCTGTCGAACAAGACCGGACCCAGCACCGACCCCTGAGCTTGTCCCAGGTCTCCAGCTGGACTCTGCGCCGCCAATCACCACCCTCTGAGCTCGCCAGTCAGCCAGTTTCTCAACCCACCTTACTGTCGTTACTGTCTTCTATCCCACACTTTGTCAGCTTTGTTAGCAGGATGTCATGGGAGACAGTAGCAAAAGCCTTTTGTTTTGTTTTGTTGTTGTTTGTTTTTGGAGATTCACGTCACACTCCGTGAAAGAAAAGTTTAGCGCATCAGCATCCCACTGGGAAGACACAAAATGCACTCCCAAAAGTCTTTCCCCTTCTCCTTAACACTGGAGGTGCCTTAAGAGGAGAGCCTGGGCCCCTCATGGCTGGGCTCCTCCAATGCTAGCCAATTGTATGAAAAGTTACATTCAAGCTGAAAAGTAAGTGAATGACATGAAAATTATCTCACTATTTGAAACTAATGAGTTAAATTTCCACTCCTGCAAAAATACTCAAAGAAATAACCCAATAGGTTATGTGTAGTTAGGCAATCACAACTAAAACTGCAACAAAGTACAGATGGTGAGAAACAAACAACAAAGCCATTTCCTTCTCTGACGGCGGAACACCTTGCTCAGGGAAGACACCCATGTATCGCCTTCAGAAAGCATTCGACACCCTCCACCTCGTGCTCCCATCAGCAGGTAAAGAGGTGAGAGTGAACGGCTGACGCAAGACTGCTCCATCCAGAGCGTGGGGTCTACTGTTACATTTTCCACTGAAATTGTGTCTATTTCTGAGGGCTGTACTTCAAGTAACACACACCCAAGCAGAAAGCATCCAAGAACCCAGTAAGTCTGATGCTAAGAATGACCCTTCTTAGGATCAGACTTTTAGAAAACATGGGTCTCTAAGGAAAGATTGAACATTGGATTAACGGACTAACTCTTTAATGTCAAGAGAAGGCAGAACCGAGATGCGCATAAGGATGCTGCAAATAAAAAGTGAGCAAACTTCTCCCCAGGCCCTATATTTAGGACAAGAAAGAAAGGACTTCAGATGGCAGCAAAAGGACTTTAGTTTAGGTGTTGGAGTGTGGTGGTTTTACTCGGGTGGGCAGCCGAGTTCCACCACGGCCGCTCTCTCACTCCCCCTCCTCAAAGGGGGAGAAAATACGATGCATAGGGCTCAAGGGCTGAGATAAGGACGGGGAGATCACTCAGCAGTTACCGTGATGGGCAAGCAGACCTCAGAGTAGGGAGATAGTAGATTTTTCCCACCCCCGATCCACCCTCTCCCACCTCCTCCCCCCGAGTGGCTCAGGGGAGCGGGGCAATGGGGGCTGCGGTCAGTCTGTAGCACTTTGTCTCTGCCGCTCCTTCTCGGTCGCTCTCTGCCCTGCTCCACCGGGGTCTCCTCCACGGGCTGCAGTGCGGAAAACCTGCCCCACCGTGGTACACCATGGGCTGCAGGGGGACAGCCTGCTTCACCATGGTCCTCACCACAGGCCGCAGGGGACTTCTGCTCCGGCGCCTGGAGCACCTCTCCCCCTCCCTCTTCACCGACCTTGGTGTCCGCAAGGCTGTTTCTCATTCCTCCCTCTCTCCAGCTGCTCTTCCGCAGCAGTGTTTTTTTTTTCCTTTCTTAATCTGGTCTCACAGAGGGCGCAAACAACATCGCTTATTGGCCTGGCTCTGGCCAGCAGCAGACCCTTCTCTAACATGGCGCAGTTTGCCGGATTCTTCTCACAGAACCCACCCTGATGGCCTCCCCGCTACCAAAACCTTGCCACGTAAACCCACTACATAAGACAAGAGAACTCATAAACGGTTTGAAAGAGATTTATAGCAGCATGACTGAAAAGGAGGAGAAGAAAGAATTACACGTGGCACCTCCTAGTACAAAAAAGACAGAGCTCTCCATGAAATGATCCGTTGGCAGATTGAAAACAAACAGAAGAATGTGCTTCTCACACTTCACGCAGCTGAGCTGTCGGTCTGGCTGCAGACATGGTAGATGCCAAAAAGCGCCGCAGTGAAGAAAAACACCAAAAGCTGCACGATGAAGAAGACCTCAAGGCCCGCAGTGAGAAAACACGAACAGCTACACGATGAAAAACTTATCAGGGCCTGGAACGAGAGAAAAAAAACACCAAATGTTAGAAGATGAAGCACTTCTCAGGGCAGCAAGGTGAAAAACAACAACCAAAGCTCCATGATGAAGCTCTCCTCAGGGAAAACATGGTGAGGAGAACCCCAAAAGCTGGACGGTGCAGAACTCCTCAGGGCTGCAGTGAAGTAAACACCACAAGCTGCACGCTGAAGAACTCCTCCGGGTAAACGTGGTGAAGAGAACCCCAAAAGCTGGACGATGCAGAACTCCTCAAGGGCCGCAGTGAAGAAAAAACCAAAAGCTGCTCGACAAACCAATCCTCAGGGGCCGAAGTGAAGAGAACCAGAAAAGCTGCATGATGAAGAACACCTCGGGGCCGTAGTGAAGAACACACCAAAAGCTGCACACAGAAGCACTCCTCAGGGGCCACAGGGAGAAGAAAACACAAAAAGCTCCACGAAGATTACTCCTCAAGCGCCACAGGGAAGAAAACACGCAGAGCTGAATGCTGATGCCCTCCTCAGGGGAAACGTGGTGTGCAGAAAACCCCCAAAAGCTGCACGATGAAGAGCTCCTCAGGGATGTAGTGAAGAAAACACCAAAAGCTGCTCGAGAAGGCACTCCTCAGAAGCTGCAGTGGAGAAATACCAAAAGCTGGACGATGAAGCACTCCTCAGGGGAAACGTGGTGAAGAGATCCCGAAAAGCTGGACGATGCAGAACTCCTCAAGGGCCGCAGTGAAGAAAAAAACAAAAGCTGCTCGACAAACCAATCCTCAGGGGCCGAAGTGAAAGAGAACCAGAAAAGCTGCATGATGAAGAACACCTCGGGGCCGTAGTGAAGAACACACCAAAAAGCTGCACACAGAAGCACTCCTCAGGAGCCACAGGGAGAAGAAAACACAAAAAGCTCCATGAAGAATTACTCCTCAAGCGCCACAGGGAAGAAACACACAGAGCTGAATGCTGAAGCCCTCCTCAGGGGAAAGGTGGTGTGGGGAAAACCCCCAAAAGCTGCACGATGAAGACGTCCTCAGGGGAAACGCACTGAAGGAAAACAAAAAGCTGGACGCAGAAGCACTCCTCAAGTTGCAGTGAAGAAAGAAACACAGCAAAAGCTGCACACAGAAGCACTCCTCAGGGGCCACAGGGAGAAGAAAAACACGCAGAGCTGAATGCTGAAGCCCTCCTCCGGGGAAAACGTGGTGTGCGGAAAACCCCCCAAAAGCTGCACGATGACGAGCTCCTCAGGGATGTAGTGAAGAAAACACCAAAAGCTGCTCGAGAAGGCACTCCTCAGAGGCTGCTGTGGAGAAACACCAAAAGCTGGACGATGAAGCACTCCTCAGGGGAAACGTGGGTGAAGAGATCCCGAAAAGCTGCACGATGAAGAACTCCTCATAGGCCGCAATGAAGAAAAGACCAGAAGCTGCACTCAGAAGCGCTCCTCAGGGCCTGGAATGAGAAAAAAAAAAGCACCAAATGTTAGAAGATGAAAGCACTTCTCAGGGGCAACAAGGTGAAAACAATACCAAAAGCTCCATGATGAAGCTCTCCTCGGGGAAATCATGGTGAGGAGAACCCCAAAAGCTAGACGGTGCAGAACTCCTCAGGGCCATAGAGAAGAAAACACCAAAAGCTGCATGAAGAACTCCTCAGGGCCGTAGTGAAGAAAACACCAAAAGTTGCATGATGACGCATTGCTCCGGAGTCCCAAAGCGAAGAGAACCCCAAAAGCTGCATGATGAAGAACTCCTCAGGGACCACAAGGTGAAGAAAACACAAAAGCTCCACGGAGAATTACTCCTCAAGTGCCACAGTGAAGAAAACGCAAAAAAGCTGAATGATGAAGCACTCCTCAGGGGAAACGTGGCGTGGAGAACCCCAAAAACTGCACGATGAAGACATCCTCAGGGAAACAGTGAAGGAAACACAAAAAGCTGGACGCAGAAGCACTCCTCAGGGGCCACAGGGAGAAGAAAACACAAAAAGCTCCACGAAGAATTACTCCTCAGCGCCACAGGGAAGAAAACACGCAGAGCTGAATGCTGAGCCCTCCTCAGGGGAAACGTGGTGTGCGGAAAACCCCCAAAAGCTGCACGATGAAGAGCTCCTCAGGGATGTAGTGAAGAAAACACCAAAAGCTGCTCGAGAAGGCCACTCCTCAGAGGCTGCTGTGGAGAAACACCAAAAGCTGGACGATGAAGCAATCCTCAGGGGAAACGTGGTGAAGAGATCCCGAAAAGCTGCACGATGAAGAACTCCTCATAGGCCGCAATGAAGAAAAGACCAGAAGCTGCACTCAGAAGCGCTCCTCAGGGCCTGGAATGAGAAAAAAAAGCACCAAATGTTAGAAGATGAAGCACTTCTCAGGGGCAACAAGGTGAGAAACAATACCAAAAGCTCCATGATGAAGCTCTCCTCGGGGAAATCATTGTGAGGAGAACCCCAAAAGGCTGGACGGTGCAGAACTCCTCAGGGCCATAGAGAAGAAAACACCAAAAGCTGCATGATGACGCATTCCTCCAGAGTCCCAAAGCGAAGAGAACCCCAAAAGCTGCACGATGAAGAACTCCTCAGGGACCACAAGGTGAAGAAAACACAAAAGCTCCACGAAAAATTACTCCTCAAGTGCCACAGTGAGAAAACGCAAAAAGCTGAATGATGAAGCACTCCTCAGGGGAAACGTGGTGTGGGGAAAACCCCCAAAAGCTGCACGATGAAGAGCTCCTCAGGGACATAGTGAAGAAAACTCCAAAAGCTCTTAAGGAGGCACTCCTCAGAGGCTGCAGTGGAGAAACACCAAAAGCTGCACGCTGAAGAACTCCTCCAGGTAAACGTGGTGAAGAGAACACAAAAAGCTCCACGGAGAAATACTCCTCAAGTGCCACCATGAAGAAAACACAAAAAGCTGAATGATGAAGCACTC
>NW_026109813.1:0-23014 GCF_013377495.2 Cygnus atratus
GGGGGGGTGGGGGGTCACGCAATGGGGTCCTGGGGGGGAGGGGGGGGGGACACTGGACCCAGGGGAGGACACACGGGAGCGCCTGGGGGCGTCGCCGGAGCGCTCTCAGCAGGGGACCTGGGGTGGGGCTGAGGGGTGTTCCCCCCCCCCCCCCCCCCCCCGGAGCGCCCCGGTGCCGGGGGGGTTGGGTGGGGGGTGGGGTGGGGGGGGGGTGGGCTGGGGGCAACGTGTGACCCCGGCCCGCGGTGACGGTCCCCCAAGAGTTCAAGGAGGCGTTCTCGCTCTTCGACAAGGACGGCGACGGCACCATCACCACCAAGGAGCTGGGCACCGTCATGCGCTCGCTGGGCCAGAACCCCACCGAGGCCGAGCTGCAGGACATGATCAACGAGGGGTGGACGGCCGACGGCTGAGCCCCCTTGCGGCCCCCCCCCAACCCCGCCCGCGTCCCCACGTCCCCCCGCCGCCCACCCCCCGCCCCTCACTGTCCCCTGCCCCCCCCCCCCCCCCCCCCCCCCCCCGCCGCCCTTCCCCAGGCAACGGCACCATCGACTTCCCCGAGTTCCTCACCATGATGGCGAGGAAGATGAAGGACACGGACAGCGAGGAGGAGATCCGCGAGGCTTTCCGCGTCTTCGACAAGGTGGGCCGGGGTCGGGGCCGGGGCCGGGGCCGGGGCCGGGTGGACGTGGCGGGAGCCTCGCGGCCGCGTCCCTGCCGTCCCCAGGACGGGAACGGGTACATCAGCGCGGCGGAGCTGCGGCACGTGATGACCAACCTGGGGGAGAAGCTGACGGACGAGGAGGTGGATGAGATGATCCGCGAGGCCGACATCGACGGGGACGGGCAGGTCAACTACGAGGGTGAGTGCTGGCGCCGCCCCGGGCCGCCGGTGTCACCTCGGGGGCGTCGCTGTCACCCCGCGGGGCCCTTGCCGTCACCCAGGGGCCCCGCTGTCACCTGCGGGCCCCTCAGGCCACGACGCTGCCACGTCCCCCAGCACCGTGTCCCCTGTCACTGCAGGATGGGGTCTTGTGTCCCCTGTCACCCCTCGCAGGGCCCTTTGTCCTGGTGCTGCTGGCACAGAACACCACGTCTCCCTTGTCACCAAGGGACCGGAGCCCACCGTGTCCCCCCGTTGTCCCCATGGCCCCCCCCCACGCCTGCTGTGTCCCCGTCCCCACGGACTCCACGGTTTCCCCTGTTCCCGTTCCCATTCCTGCTGTCTTTGCTGTGTCCCTGTCCCCCCCCCCCCCCCTTCCCCGTGTCCCTCATGACCCTGCCATGTCCCCAACCCCTGCTGCGTCCCCGCCGTGTCCCTGCCACATCCCAGCGCTTGTCGTGTCCCCGTCCCCTCTGAGCATCCCCTTCTCTCCCGGCAGAGTTCGTGCAGATGATGACGGCGAAGTGAGGGGGGGGCACGAGGCCACCGGGGCCCCCTCGCTGCCAATGCCTGTCCCCGCCACCGAGGGGTCCCCGCACCCCCCCCCCCCCCCCAAACCCACCGTTGGGGGACACCCATAGGGGCTTTATGGGGAGGGGGGAACCCCAACAGGGCAGAGGAATCCTATATCCTCCATAGGGGCTTTGGAAGGGGATGTGGGGGGACCCCGTTTCCCCACGGGGGGCTTGAGGGGAACCCGGGGCGGGGGGGGGCAGGGTGTCTCCCATTTCCCTATGGAGGGTTTGAGGGGTCCGGGGCAGATCCAGGGTCCCCCTCCCAAAACACGGCAGGACCCTTTTTTGCCCCAGGAGAACATTTGGGGACATTTCAGGGTGATCTGGGGGTCTCAGGAGGGCTGGGGATCCCTGGGTGTGGGGGACTGGGACCAGGCCATGGTTTTGGGGTATTTTGGGGGGATTTGGAGGACCCTAACCCCCACCCCCTATTTGGGCGCTGTCGTGGGCGGCCAAAGCTGTGAAATAAAGCACTGGTTTTGCAGTTCTTACGGCCTTAACGAGGTGCTGTAATGAGGGGCCTTAATGAGGATCCAGACACTGGGGACACCCTGCCACGGGGCGGGGGGGGGGGGTCTGCTCTGGGTTCTGGGTGGGTTTGGGGGTGTTTCTGCGGGCGCACAGCTTCGGTGCAGGGCGGTTTGGGGGGGCTTGGGCGCGAATGGGCAGCTCCAGGGGGTAGTGGGGAGCTTGGGGGCTGAATCTGGCAGCACTGGGAGGGTACTGGGGGGCACTGGGAGCATGGTGGGGGAGCTCTAGGCAATGCTGGTGGTGCTCTAGGCAGTATTGGAGGGATACTGGGAGCACACTGGGGGACTCTGGGCAGTACTGCGGTCAATGGTGGAGTTCTGGGGGGTTCTGGGTGCTACTGGGGTGCACTGGGAGGATACTGGGGGGGGTTTCCAGGCAGTACCGGCAGGCACTGGGAGGGTACTGTGAACCTCTGGGGGATACTGGGCAGTACTGGGGGGTATTGGCCTACGAAGTACCTCCTGTATGGCGCTGGCAAGACCACAGCCAGCCTGGCTTTGAACATCTCCAGGGATGGGGCAGCCCCAGCTCTGGACAACCTCAGCACCCTCACAGTAAACAATTGCTTCCTTGTATCTAACCTAAATCTCCCCTCTTGCAGTTTAAACCCGTTCCCTCTTGCCCTGTCACCGTCTGCCCAAGCAAAGAGTTGCTCTCCGTGTTTTTTATAAGCCCCCTTTAAGTACCGAGACGCCGCGTTGAGATCCCCACAGAGCCTTCTCGTCTCCAGGCTGAACATCCCCAGCTCTCTCAGCCTTTCTTCGCAGGAGACGTGCTCCAGCCCTCTGAGCATCTTCGTGGCCCTCCTCTGGACCCATTCTAACAGCCCCACGTCCTTCTTGTGCTGGGGGCTCCAGGCCTGGACGCAGGACTCCAAGTGGGGCCTCGCAAGGGCGGAGCAGAGGGGCTCAATCCCCTCCCTCCCCTGCTGCCCACCCCTCTGGTGACGCAGCCCAGGACGCGGTTGCCCTTCTGGGCTGCAAGCACCCACTGCTGGCTCATGGCGAGCCTTTCGTCCGCCAGACCCCCCCCCCCCCCCAAATCCCTCTCCGCAGGGCTGCTCTCAGTGAGTTCTTCCAGTCACCAGGGACATCAGGCGACAGCCAGGACCTTGCAAATATGATGGAGAGAAGCTTGCCAGCTCCATCAGCCAGTTCCCTCAGGACCCTGGGACGCTTGGCATCAGGCCCCGTAGACTTGGGCCTGTTCAGTTTCATCGTGTGGGCTCGAACCTGCTCCTCGCTTCCCCAGGTCTCACCTACAGGTTCAGGGAAACGAGGGACGTGGGAAGCCTGAGTGGCAGCGAAGACCGAGGCAAAGACCTCAGCGTTCTCCATGCCTGCCATTGCCAGCAAAGTGGTATCAAGACGTTCAACTTGGTGTCCACCGGCGCTTTTCTGCAAAACCACTTTCCAGACAGCGGGCCCCCCCAGCACGTCCTGGTGCATGGGGTTGTTCCTTCCCGGGGGCAGGACCTTGCACGTCCCCATGTTGAACTTCAGCAGGTTCTTGTCAGCCTGTCCCAGTCCCTCCAGAGGGCAGCATGGCCCTCTGCTGTATCACACGCTCCTCCCAGGTTTGTGTCCTCAGCAGACTTGCCGCTCTGTCAGATCACCGAGCTCATCAACGAAGATGTTAAACGGGACTGGACCCAGCATTTACCCCTGGGGCACACTGCCAATTACTGGCCTCCAACCAGATTTTGTGCCACTTACCTGGCTCGTACACTGACAGCTTGTCCATGAGGATCTCATGGGAAACAGCACTGAAAGCCTTCCCCAAGTCTAGATAGAAAACAGGCACTGCTATCCCCTCATCTACCAAGCCAGACTTTTCATTGTAGGTTACCAGGTTAGTTAACTTGACTGCCCCCTTGTGAATCCATGCTGACCATTCCCAGTCACCTTGTCCTTCGTGTGCTTGGTTCCCAGGATGAGCTGCTCCATCACCTGCTCAGGGCGGAGGTGAGGCTGACCTGCCTGTAGTTCCCTGACCTCTCCTTCTTGCCCTTTTTGAATTTAGGAGTGACATTTGCTCTCCTGCAGCCCTATGGCACCTCTCCAAGTTGCCATGACTATTCCAAGATTTTCGAGGTCGGACTAGATGATCGTAGAGGTCTTTTCCAACCCGAATGATTCTGTGATTCTCTAAGAGTGGCACTGCAACAACGTCAGCCAGCTCCCTCAGCCCTCATGCCTACATCCCATCAAGGCCCTTGGACTTATGATTTTCCAGTTTGCTTAAGTATTCTCTAACCTGATCCTCTTCCGGCAATGGAGCATTTCCTTGCTTCAGTCTTTCGCCCTCATCTCTGGGGTCTGAGATTCTGGAGGCTGATCTTGCTGCTAAGGAATGAGGCAAATTCAGTAACTCAGGCTTTTCCATCTGCTGCATCACCAGGGCCCTAATGACAGGAAAAAGAAAAAAAAAAAAAACAACAACAAAAAACACGTTTACCTTAGTCTTCACAGAATCACAGCAGGGGGATTGGACTTGATGATCCTTATGGGTCCCTTCCAACTCGGGATATTCTATATTCTATGAATCACAGAATGTTAAGGACTGGAAGGGACTTTCAAAGATCATCTAGTCCAATCCCTCTGCTGGAGCAGGAACACCTAGATCGGGTCACACAGAAACGCGTCCAGGCAGGTTTTGAAAGTCTCCAGAGAAGGAGACTTCACAACCCCCTGGGCAGCCTGTTCCAGTGCTCTGTCACCCTCACCATGAAAAATCTTTGTCTCATATTGAAGCGGAACCTCCTATGTTCCAGCTTGCACCCATTGCCCCTTGTCCTGCCAGTTGGGTGTCACCAGGAAGAGCCTGGCTCCATCCTCCTGACGCTCACCCTTTATGTATTTATAAACATTAATGAGGAGGTCACCCCTCAGTCTCCTCTTCTCCAAGCTAAAGACCCCCCCAAGCTCCCTCAGCCTTTCCTCCGTAAGGGAGATGCTCCACTCCCTTACCCATCCTCGGGGCTCTGCGCTGGACTCTCTCAAGCAGTTCCCTGTCCTTGAACTGAGGGGCCCAGAACTGGACGCAATATTCCAGATACGGTCTCACCAGGGCAGAGCAGAGGGGGAGGAGAACCTCTCTCGAGCTACTAACCACCCCCAGGATGCCGTTGGCCTTCTTGGCCCCAAGGGCACAGTGCTGGCTCGTAGTCATCCCGCCATCCACCAGGACCCCCCAGGTCCCTCTCCCCTTCACTGCTCTCCAGCAGGGCAGTCCCCAAGTTATACTGGTGTCTGGGGTCGTTCTTGCCCAGATGCAGGACTCTACACTTGCCCTCGTTATACTTCACTAAATTTCTCCCCGCCCGGCTCTCCAGCCTGTCTAGGTCTTGCTGGATGGCAGCACAGCCTTCCGGCATGTCAGCCACTCCTCCCAGTTCAGTGACATCAGCAAACTTGCTGACAGTGCACTTCATTCCCTCATCCTAGTCGCTGATGAATATACTGAATGGTACTGGTCCCAGCACTGACCCTTGAGGGGCTTCTCCTCCCTTCCTTATGCAGAATCATAGAATCGTCTAGGTTGGAAAAGATCTTCATGAATCTCAAGTCCAACCATCAGCCTGACCTACTGAGCCCCAAATGTACTTACAAAAACTATTCTTGCCTTTGACATCCCATGTCAGAGTCAGTTCCAGGTAGGCTTTGGCGTTCCTCACTACATCTCTGAGTGCTTGGAGAATGTCTCTCTACACCTCCCAGGTTACTTGTCTCTGCTTCCATCCTTTGTATTCTTCCTTTTAATGTCTGAGTATTTCTGGGAGCTTGTGGCAAAACAACCACACGGACACCAGGGTTCTTTAGGGATCAATAACTTCAACTACCTTTATTGAGGACAGGCTCCCTTCTTATACCATTAGCTCTACCAGCGGTACTTTTCCAACTAATTATTCATTGGTTAACAACTTTGCCTGGCAACAGCAAACACCCAGCAACTTCCATGTCTTAACGGTTGGAGAGCAAGCAGTTTGAGACAGCAAGGTGTCTCCTGAATCACCCTTCTTTGTTCCTTCTAACTTGTTTACATTCCTCATGGCCTCATCCTAACAAGCCCTATGTTATCACCAACCATGGGGCTTGTTGACCCCCATGGCGATACTCCCACAGGAGCTCCTTTTTCATCCATGCAGGCCTCTGGGCATTTTCACTTGACTTCTTGCCTGTTGGGATGCACCATCCTTGAGCGTGGAGGAGGTGATCCTTGAACATGGGCCCCTCTCCCCTTCAGGGCCTTATCTCAGGGGACTCTTCCAAACAGATCCCTGAAGAGGCTGAAGTCTGCTCTCCTGAGGTGCAGGCCTGTGACCTTGTTTTTTGCCCTTCTTCCTCCTCCCAGGAATCCTGAGTTCCACCATCTCATGAATCCTGAGTTCCACCATCTCATGCTCACTGCTGCCAAGGCTGCCTTCAACCTTCACATCCCCAGGAAGTCCTTTGCAACCATGTGGTCCGGCAGATCATCTCTCTTCATTGTCTCCTTGGGTCAGGAAGCTGTTGTCAGTGCTCTCCAGGAATCTCCTGGATTGCTTCTGCCCTCCTGTGCTGCCCCTCCAGCAGGTATTGGAGTGGTTGAAGTCTCCCAGAGGATCAGGACCCGCAAACATGAGGCTATGTCTGTAGAAGGCCTCATCCGCTTATTCTTCCTGGCCAGACAGCTTTTAGCAGGCACCCACTGCAATGTCACCCATACTGGTCTGCTCTTTACCCCATGCACATTGCTGGATCAGCAGCCATCCCCAGGCAGAGCTCCCTGCACTTCAGCTGCTCTCTCACATAAAGGGCAACCTCACCTCTTCATCCTTCTGACATGTCCTTCTTCAAGAGCCTGTATCCCCTCATTGCAATGCTCCAGTCATGCAAGCTATCCGACCACATTTTCAGAGGCATATCCTCACTTGCATGCAAATGCTGGAGGTGATCTCGCTTAAACCCTGTTTTGTCGGTTTTCTCTTTGCTTTTGTTGACATCGCTGCAGGCCCCTTTGCTCATCAGTCCTGCCCATTACCCCCTCACAGGGCTGCTGGTGACCTTTGCTGTCTCCTGTCATTTCGACTTTAGCGGGGAGGGTTGCAGGGCTGGCCCTGTGGCAGCAGTCCAGATGCTTTGATAGTAGGAAGAAATTTTTTACTCTGAGAGTGGTGAGGCACTGGAACAGGTTGCCCAGAGAAGCTGTGGATGCCCCATCCCTGGAAGTGTTTAAAGGCCAGGCTGGATGGGGCTTTGGGCACCTTGGTCTGGCGGGAGGTGTCCCTGCCCATGGCAGGGGTGTTGGAACCGGATGATCTTTAAGGTCCCTTCCAACCCAACCATTCTGTGACTGTATCATTCCATGATTCTAAGCTGCCCTGTGTTAGAGGGCAGTTCTGGGATCCACCACTGGTCAAAGCCAGGTCAATGAGCAACACTGGTTGTGCCTGTGAGAGCATATTTAAGAAAGGGGGAAAACAAAACTGCTGCCCAGCAGCAGCTGGGAGAGCGAGGAGTGAGAACCAGCCCTGCAGACGACAAGGCCAGTGAAGGGGGGCAGGAGGTGCTCCAGGCACGGAGCTGAAGTTCCCCTGCGGCCTGTGGAGAGGCCCCTGGTGGAGCAGGCTGTCCCCCTGCACCCATGGGTCCCACATGGAGCAGATCTCCACGCTGCAGCCCGTGGAGGAGCCCCCGGTGGAGCAGGTGGCTGTGGCCTGGAGGAGGCTATGGCCCATGGAGAGCCCCCGCAGGAGAAGGCCCCGGGCCGGAGCTGCAGCCCGTGGAGAGGAGCCCATGCAGGAGCAGGGGATTTGAGGGTGACGTAGAAGAGGGTGGATGGGAGAAGGTGTTTTTAGTTTGCTTGTAGTTTCTCACTGCTCTAGCTTGTTAATAAGAGGTAATAAATTACATTAATCTTCCAATTCTGAGTCTGTTTTGCCTGTGATGATAATTGTTGAGTGATTTCCCTGTACTTTTCTCAACCCATGCGCTGTTTCATGGTATTTTTCCCCCCTGTCCCACTGAGGAGGGGGAATGAGAGAGTGCCGTGGTGAAGCTTAGCTACCTACTGGTATGAAACCACCATCCATTTTCACCCCCGTGCTCAACCTTATCATTTACAGCCTAAGGAACAAGAACAACAAAATGTCCCTTCATGAAAACAGACAAAAAAACATATACTTTCCCAGAAAGTTTTCCCATGAAGAAGTGAAGATGAGATGCTTCCTGAGTGGGCAGTTTGAGCCAACATCTTCCACTTCCTGAGAACATTCCCCTTTTTCCATACATCCTCTTTTGCTCATAGAGAAGCTTTCAGGAAAGACATGACAACTAATCAAGACTGCTAAGAATGTGACACAGAAAATCAACAAACTGCAGTCACATTGAGACTGGAAACATGAAATTCAATGAAATCTTTTTTTTTTTTTTTTTAAATTATTTTTTAATTTGGAAACCCAAATTTCCACTCCAGTGATAGTTTGATAATTAAGTTTCCTAGGTGCAACCTTGCAATACGAGCCATTTAGTAAAGAAGAAGCATAGGTGTTGAATGAATTTCAAGGGGAAATGCCTGTTTTGTAAGGAGGTTGCAAACTCAGGGCCATGTTTGTATTGTGTATCAAGGTACTGCCGAGCTCTGGCAGCTTCCCAGCTCTGTGGTGTTGCGGTGCCCACCAGCAAAGCCTGTGAGGCAAGTGAGCTACTACTTCAAATTGCATCAGCTTGCCTTTGCCATGGGCTAACTTTACTCACACAGTCATGAACCAAATAGCTGATGCATTTACCGGCCTGTGTGAAGCTGACCGCAAATGTAAGCCTTTAGACACTTGCAAAGTGTGTCCACCAACCTCAGTGAGAACAAAGATGTCTATTGAGGAGGACCTACAGAGCAGCTCCACAGGAAGAGCTCTCCTAGAAAAATGAATGAACAAGATCTCTGTAAGAGCATGTTTTTCCTCCAAAATGATGGTCTCTTCTCTAAATCAATGGAGCCAGCTGAAAAAGTGGAGTTAGCAAACCTAGGAAGGGAAACTTTTTCAGGAGGAAAAGACTTCGTGGCTGTGTTATAAAACCATGCTCCATCTTCCGTAGTTGCTGTCATGTACAGCCAAGTGTTTCCCTCTTTCCATCAATGAGATTGCCCAAGATGTGCCTCAGCACGGGACCATGCTGAGCTCCCTCTTCCCAACACAGGGCCGTGGGCAGCTCACATGCAAAGCCCACCCATGAGCTACCAGTGATCTCCCAAGCAGAGATCTTGAGGACTTTTTATTTCTAGGGTTTGTCACCATGTAAGGGGTATGCTTCCTCCAAAGCTTCGTATGTCACATTGCAACTTGTCTTGTCTTAACCTCGCAGAATTGTGTCTCTGCAGAGTAAAGAGCCTTTTTGGGGTCAACATTTCCCCCAAAGGAAATACTCAGATTTCCAGTCCTGTGTCTTCACTGTGAACATCACTGATCTTGTCGTTAAGCAGAAGGTTTTGGCGCTTCAGTGTGAGGTGTTTCCTCTGTTCCAGGGTTTTGTATATTCCTTTCCTACCCATTTTAGTTACTCAACATCCTCTTCAGAGTCTCGTCTGCGTCTCAGTTTAGAATGACCGGCCTGATGGACGAGGGGAAGAGCAGCGGCTGCTGTCTACCTGGACTTGAGGAAGGCCTTTGTCACTGTCTCCCTGCCTGACAGAAAGGGATCTGGGGGTCCTGGAGGACAGCAAACTGAACAAGAGCCAGGCGTGTGCTTTTGCCACAAAGAAGGCCAATGATATCCTGGGTTCCCCAGTACAAGAGAGACAGAGCTACTGGAGAGAATTCACGAAGGGCCTCTAAGACGATGACATGCTAAGAGATATAGGACTCTCTAGCTTAAAAGAAAGAAGGCCCAGGGTGGATCTTATCAATATATACAAATACCTGAAGGGAGGGTGCAAGGAAAATGGAACCGTGCTCTTCTCAGTGGTGCCCCGTAACAGGACAAGAGGCAGTGGGCACAAACTGAAATACAAGTGGTTCCGCCTGAACATCAGGAAATCCTTCTGTACTGTGTGGGTGATGGAACAGGGGAACAGGTTGCCCAGCGAGGTTGTGGGGTCTTGCATTGTCTGGATTTAACCTGGCAAAATTGCAGCTGCTTGTCATAGAGATCCCTTTTTGTGCCAGCATTTCCCCACACAGAGGATATTCTTATATGTAATCCTGTTGCTTCAGTGTTTTTCTTTTAAGCTATTAGACCTTCACTTTTTTGTGGGTCTAGAATCAGAACACGCTGGAGCAATACTGCCCTGACCACACGCAGCAAATAGGAGATGGAGTGGAGAATGGCAGGCAGGGTGCCACAACCCCAGGAGGTACCTGGGAACTTCTGGTGGCCTTTGGTGGAGTGCTTTACAAATGGCACTGTGAAAATCAGGCACCATCAACAGCAACTTGAGTCCATGTTAAGTCAGAAAAAAAAAAAGGATTGCATAAGGAAGAAGCACCTGCAAAAATGATTCAAGCTAGAGGTGGTGAAGGAACTAGATTTCACCCGCACAGCAAGAACATAACAGGTTGCAGAAGGAAAAACCTCTCCTTTCTGTTAATCGAAATCAAACCAGCCAAGTCCTTCCCTTGTTTAATGTCTTCCTACATTGAGGCCTGGTTAATGGTTTCAATAATGCAGTTGCAGAATGGTTCCTCAGATAATTTTGCTTCTGCAGGGGCTGCTCAGGGACCCCTCCTAGTCCTTGGCACACGGGTTGAGCTCCTGCCAGGCAGTGGTGCTGGCAGCGAGGGCTAGGACACTCTGTGTCCCACTGGGGGCACCACACCTGTGGAGAAGGTAAGAGGCTGGAAACGCCTTCCCCAGCCTGAGCCCTGCTCAGGGCTCCATCAGCTTCAAGGGCAGACCCAGTCCTACAGGGCCATTTGATTCTGGCTTTGTGGGAATGATCGCAGGAGGCTGTGGGATGGTACACGAGACAGTCAGCTCATCTTGGTTCTTTTGCTACACACTCATCGTGAGCAGCTGCCTTTGCTTCATGCTGGCTGCGACATAGGAGATTTCTTGCTCTGCCTGGCTGGCACCAGCATTGTGGCACCTTCCACCACACTGGGGGACATGGGCCTTGAGGGAGGCCGCCAGAGGCATCTCAGCCACCAAGAAGGTGGTCAAGAAGGTGATGCCTTGGATGGTCCCTTCTGGGGTCCCATTTGCAGCCATGGGCAGCCCTGAGGCCATGGGGGATCCCGTAAGATGTCATGATCCTTCCCTCCACTCAGCAGCAGAGGACAAAACAAAGCCCTGACCCAGCGAATCCCGCTGGTTTGGAGCCAACTTTCATCCCTGGTGGTTCTGTGGGCCGTAGGATTTCTAACTGTAATTTCTTTCTGTCACTGAAACTGACAGAAAACAAACACCAAGTGTGAAGGGCAATGGTCTATGGGGGACACAGTTTCCAAATGCAGGAGCACATGGTTTCTAACCTTAAAGTAAGGTTAGAGACAGACACCCCCAGCTGCAGACAGCTAATGGGAATGTCAGTTCTCTGGTCCAGAGACTCAGCTGTTGGATGCTGCTTCTCAACAAGATGTTTAATGCCGTTTCATTCATAGAATCGTAGAATCATAGAATGGCTTGGGTTGGAAAGGACCCTAAAGATCATCTAACTCCAACCCCCCTGCCACAGACAGGGACATCTCCCACTAGATCAGGTTGGCCAAGGTCCCATCCAGCCTGGCCTTGAACACCTCCAGGGATGGGGCATCCTCAGCTTCTCTGGCAACCTGTTCCAGGGCCATCTACCAGACTAACTTCTTACCAGGGGAATAAGCAAACAGTTCTAAGCAAAGAAATGAATAAATAAAACTTGATTCTGGAATGATTTGCTCTATGAAAGATTTCAAGTGTTACCCATTCCAAGATTTAAGTGTTACCCATTTGTAAATGTGACAAAATCTTGCAACACTTCTATACTGAGTCTGTCTGGGAAGGACTTCATTGTCTTCACAGCAGCTTCTATGGTGCTGTGTTTCCTTCTTCTTCCACTTTTCCTTTGCTTAATAATTTTTATCTCAACGCACAACTTTTGTTGCTTTCCTCCTGTCCTCAGTGCCACCGGACGTGGCTGTGTGGAGCTTAGCTGCCTACTGGGGCTAACCAACAGCATCACAGTCCAGTGCTGCTCTTGCTGACCCAGCCGGAGGCTGCTCAGGAAGAACCACTTGCTCTCTGCATGCTGTGATGACACATATTTCCCCAGCTCTTTGTATCACTCCTAAAAAAGACTGGCACCCCACATGTGCATTCGGCATGCTTGTTCCCATTATATATTTTTGACAGAGGGAGATATTTGTAGAGGGACTGTTCATGAGCAATGGCCCAGATCTCATACATCTCTTTGGGGAATCCATTTCTTGTGGTTCTAGGGGAAGGACTGGAGCTCAGCCCAGCTCCTACAGCTCCCTCTCAGCACTGGGAGCCCCAGCCACCCCCTGCAGCTCTGTCCTGCAGGTTTGGGCGGGGGGGTGTTCACAGAGCAATACTGTCATTTGTCCATGGAGTCTATGGTAAAGGTGGCGTAGTGATGAATGCACCTTCCAAGGACCACTCGCTGGAATGGAGCTGGTCTTACGAGATATGATTTAGTAGCTTAGTGGGTAGTATTGGTGATAGGAGGACAGTTGGACTAGATGATCTTGATCTTGAACTTGATCTTGATCTTGATCTTGATCTTGGAAGGTTGTCCTTTCCAACTCTGTGTTTCTGTGATTCTACGACAACCTTTGAGAAGCTGTCAGGATGTCCTATTCCTAGCAGAGCACTAGATAACTAAACCCAGTCCCAGAGAGCTTGAGCAGATATTCTTGCTGATACTGGAGGTATTTGTGATCAGGCCATCTGTCCAGAGGCTTGTTCTGTGTATGTGGTCTGTTTATGAGCTTTTCACTGACATGCTCTACACAGTCAGCACAGGGACATGAGGTCCTCCGTGTCCTACCGTGATGTGGAACGAAGAGAGGTGTGCCCCATGGTCCCTTGCTCAGGCCTTCCCACCTGTCTGAGGACCTGGGGATCTAGCCCAGGTGGAGATACTTCCATGCAAGACTTCTGGAGTTAGGTGAGCTGAATCCTAACCTTATGCCAGGAGAGGGAAACTGAAGAGGCCTGAATCTCCTGCCCATCCACAGATTTCCACTGTAGTACTGAGTTGCCCAGACAAACAGCTGTGAGAAACCCCCTTGTGATTTGGGTCTATTATTGCGTTTTTTTCAGAAGTAGTCCTAAAACGCAGTATTAAACTACCTCAGACACAAGGAGTGGCCCTGTGCCACCCCAGAGACCCGGGCCTTACAGGCAGAGTGCCCGGTGCTCTGTGTGATGAGGGGTTGGGGAGACGGCAAGAAATGGGGGACGGCACCTCCGAGCTGGGCTATTCGAGCACAGTCCTGTGCTTCTTTCTGAGGAGAGCTCCAGATTCTGTTCCCATGCAGACGTTTAACTGCTGCTTAAAAATCCAGGGCTGCACAGCACCAACCTCTGTTTGGCTACATGTTGGGATTCGTGACAATGTGGCCTCCTGTGGGATGCTTCACCTCAGGAGGCACGAAGGAGGGAGCCGTGTCTCCACCTCCCCAGACTGTTTCTTCAAACCCCAGTGCCAGGCTCGCAGTGGGGAAGAGGGACAGGGGCAGAGCTCCTAATCATCCCTACATTTCTGCACCAAGAGAGAAGGAGATCTGCAGCCCCCGCTGCCAGCCTGGCACCTGCGCTGCCTGCAGGTAAGAGCCAGGCAGAATCCTGCCCTGGATAACGGTGCTCAATCCACTGGAGGTGCCCACAAGCTATTTAAGACCCTCCGTAAAGCCATGATTGTGGCTGGGCACTGAGAGAACAGGCACACGGGATCATCACGGGGCTGACGGGCTGCAGTGTGGTGCAGTGCATCCGTCCTTCCTGGGAGAGCGAGTGCTCATCACCTCCTCGTCGGTATCCCAGGGAGATGCTTGCCTGGGCAGGCGGCAGTGTCCTGCTGAAGGTCAGCGAACACCTCTTCCTCCTGAAGCCGACGGGTCAAAAGCAGCAGGAGGAGACATTGACTTGGAGGAAGTTTTAAAGGTATTTTCCTCACCCTTTCTTGCTCCCTCTTGTCTGATCCGGGATTGCACTGACTTGTGGTTAATGATGCATTAAAAAGTCAAGCAGTGCAAACTGTCCAGCGAACGGGACAGAGCTGGGAGCTGACAGTGCAGGTGCAGTCCTGTGTTAAAGCCTGGGTCAGACCTTGTTTTAAGAAGCCAGGGTAATATCCCACTGTTCTCACTGAGATCAAGACCACCCCACACATGCCATCCATGTTAGGGGGGCACCTTGAAACAACACAGCTCTAGGAAGGTATCCCTACAGTTCCAAGGCCATCATATCAAACGGCATCTCCCCAGTTTCCAGCACCCCAAATGTCTCTAGGCATCCCCTGAGCTACACCTCCTGGAGCACGAGTACCCCTGGAGCAGTGTGGGTCACACCCTCTGAAGGTAAAAGACTGATGTGATCAGACAAGTCATTGCAAGAAATGTCTGTTCCCATCTAGGAGAAAAAGACACATGCGCAAATGGTGGACATCCAGAGTTAGGTGAGACAAGTTTCCCCTTAAGATATAGCTCGGTTGACTCTCCTAGAGTCCTGTGGGAGTACTGAACGTGCTGCTCTTCCCCACACCATGCCTAGATCTGCTAATGAGATGAAAGACACTTTCATTACAATTCAGGATAAGTCAGGCGACTACCCTTGCCCTCTCCAGCAAGATCCATGGTCAGCTACAGTGGGTGCAGATCCTAGGAGAGAACAAGGTCAAAACATCTCAGGAGAGAGTGGGAGGGAGGGTGAGCTGTCTGCCTGAGGTGTCTGCACGTAGGTTCATCCCTCTCAGTCCATGCAAAGCCCTTGGAGCTGCAGCCCATGGTGGCCAGGGTTCAATTCTGCTCCTCCCTGGATGAATGCCAGTAAGAAATCCTCACTTCTCCCATGTGTGCAGCGTGCCCTAAGCCTGCTGAGGAACTAATGCCACTTCTGTTCTTTTCTTTCTTGTTCTTTCCAGCTGCAATCAGTGATGCTGCACACAGAGGGGCCAGTGTACTCCTTTAGCTAACGCAGCACAACCCTTGAAGGCAAGCAGCAGTGGAGAACAAAAAGGCGTGCTGTGCTCGGCATAGGATTGAGAGTGCAGAGAGAAATTCAGCCTTAAAAGGGGAATGCTCAAAATCTTCACCACTGCCGTCCTCACACCAGGCTACAGCTGGTGCTGTTAAAATATTGCTCTTCTTGTGCTCTTCTCAGACAAAGCACAAATGAGAAGGGAGAATCAAACCGTTCCAACAGGGTTCGTTTTTATTGGGTTTTCCCACTTTCCTAAACTCCAGGCCGTGCTGTTTGTGCTGTTTTTCCTAATGCACGTGGTGACCCTAGTTGGAAATATTGCGATAATGTTTGTTATCAGGCTGCATCAGAGGCTGCACATGCCCATGTATTTTTTTCTAAGTGCTCTATCCTTCTCAGAAATCTGTTATACCTTCTCCATCATCCCAAAGATGCTGTCTGGATTAGTGCCGGGAACTAGAACCATTTCTTTCCTGGGCTGTGCTGCACAAATGCATTTCTCCTTCATGTTTGGATTCACGCACTCTTTCCTCCTGACAGTGATGGGATATGACCGGTACGTGGCGATCTGTCAGCCCTTGCGTTACAGCACCATGATGACCTCCCGAGCCTGTACCCAGCTGGTGGCTGCCTCATGGGCAGGCGGTGGTCTCCTGGGGGTGCTGGTGACCGGTGCTGTGTTCCAGTTACCATTCTGCCAGTCCCACCACGTTGACCACTTCTTCTGCCATGTGCCCCCCATACTCCAGCTGGCTTGTGCTGGTGGAGAGCTGGTTGGCACTGTAGTTGGCATCTTTTGCATTACTGCCTTGTTGGGATGCTTTCTGTTCATCCTTCTCTCCTACGCCTTTATCCTTGGCTGTATCCTGCAGATGCCATCAGCCAAGGGGAGGCACAAAGCTTTCTCCACCTGTGCCTCCCACATCACCATAGTGGTGGTGCATTACGGTTGTGCCTCTGTCATCTATTTGAAACACCAGTCACCCCGTGCTGCAGGAGCTAGTGTTCTGATTGATGTGTCTTATACTGTCTTCACCCCTTTCCTGAGCCCCATCATTTTTAGTCTGCGAAATAAAGATTTAAAAAATGCCTTTTGGAAATCTCTGAAGAAAAGCTTCATCATCAGGAATGCAAATATTTGTCCAGGATCTAGTTTCAGTTACAGGAATGATTATTGCTAATATTTATTTATTTATTTATTTATTTTCCTTTGGTAGTTCCTTGCTGCTTTCAAAAGAATAGCCATACATTTTTCCAGGCAAATGATTCATTCTTGCAGATGTGACACTTTTTGCACTCGCTGGGCATCGCAGGCTGCACTGCAAGGCTTGGCTGGAGCATCTAGGTTTAACTTTTAATGCTGCAAATTCAGCATCATGCAGAAGCAAGAGTGGACAAAGCTCTCAACCCTCCCAGAGGAGACACGAGCCACTCCTCGAGGAGCAGCAGGTGAATGTCTGAGACCTGGTGCAGTAGGCTCTTGTCCTCGCCGTAGGCACACTGACTGATCCTCTAAGCATGACTTTGCCTCTTCTGGTGCTGATTGCGAAGCTGGCCTGAGAAGGCTTTGGACTGATTCCCTTTTGTCTTGTTCAGCTTTTGACAATTTGCAAACTCAAAAGTGCTCACTTGAAGACAAACACAGTTTACTATTCTGCTGTTTTGAAAAACTCACTTCTCTAAGGAATTGAGATGTGGATTTAAAAAGGTGGTTTTAGAGTATAAGGATTTTGTTTGAGAGAAAAATATTTATTTATTTATTTTCCCCCAGGTGTTTGTACTCCTGTTTATGCAAAAACAATCGAGCATTTAAACAGTTTTCCTACATCTGGATAGGTGCAAAATCATAAAATATCTCAGTTTTTCTGAACACTGATTTTCAGGCATAATTTCTCCTCCCATGACACACGTGTAACTTCAGCAGGACTATATTCTCTCCCAGGGCTACAGACAAAAGACAGGGAGATCTCTGAATCCACTTGCTTTAACTAATAGCTTTGTAATAAGTAACTAACCTACCAGTGCTCTTCTGTATTCAGAATGAAAAATAAAGGAAGTGTTACTCAGTAGCAGCATATTTGTGCATGATTTTTACTGCAAGTGAGAGGACACCACTTGAATGTGCTTTCAACAGACCTAAGGAAAAAAAAATACTGGGTAAAAGTCACTGTACTTTGTGCAGACCAGTAGATATATTTGTTGGCCCAGCCATAGCTTGAGGAACAGGCAGACTTCCAGGGTCTAACATCCAGGATATGCAACACTACACTGATTTCACAGGCACCATGACAATGGTTGTGTGGGGTTGTTGTCTCCCCATTTCATCCCATCAGTGCACAGGAACCCTTGGTGAGGCAGATCTCAGGAGGGAAGGGTAAGAAAGAGAGAAAAATCCATCGGAGTAGCCTGATACAGACAGGCAGTGAGCATAGCCAGGAGAAGGGGAGCTTTGGACAGGGGTGTGCCAGTGCTTCCCTGGAAAATTCAGCCTGCTTTGTGCAAATCTGATAGGATTCTGTTTAAAAAGAAAGTCCAAGAGCCTGCTGAGCTCAGGTCTGAAGGATAGGTCTGCCCCTTGGCCTTTTGGACAGGTGGACAAGGGCTGGAGCATGGGAGGGTAGGAGTAGAGCTCTTGCCACGTTGGCACATTTCACCTTGTGCCTGGCTGATGGCATGCCAGAGCTTGGCCATGTCCCTGCTAATAGCTGGCTTTAAAACGTCAAGCTCAGCAGGACCACCTGAAGAAACCCCTGAGAAACAGACATTTCTTGCTAGAGTTCCCATTGCACCAGGCCTCTGCTGGAGCAGCCATGAGTGCCCCTGTGCTGTTTGTGCTTGTGCTTCCTAGCAGAGATGAAAGGTGATTCAGATGGAAATATTTATCCTTTACATCCACAGAAATAAATGTGACATAACACATGTTGGTAGTTTTTTGTTGTTGTTTATTTATTTATTTATTTATTTTTAAACAGCTTTCCACTTTGGTTTCTGCCTGCACAGAAATTCAGAGCAAGGCACAGGTTGGTCAATCTAGCTCTAAACAGGCACCGACTGTCTTTGTATTGCATTTTATATGGATTTTAGGACTATAAAACTCACCTCCTCCCTTCCTCACACTGATATTGCTGCAAAGGGCAGACACTGATGGCAGTGGTGGGCACTCAGACACACATCTCATTTACCCTTGGGACCAAACAGCTACAGCTTGGCCATGGGAGAGAACTGCCCTAGAAGCAGGGACCAAGATGCTATCCCTGTCTCTGGTGCTGTCCTTTTCCGGAAACATCGAATTTCATACACATCTAATAGTCCATTTCCTACTTCATCAAGGAAAGTTTCATCCTCATTTTGAAATTTGCTTTAATTCACTATAATTATTGTGGAACTCCCAGTGGACATTTGCCCACATTGAAACACAGGAGGTTCTGCCTGAACATCAGGAAACTCTTTACTGTGCGGGCGACTGAGCAATGGAACAGGTTGCCTGGAGAGGTTGTGGAGCCTTCCTCCTTGGAGATATTCCAAAGCCACCTGAACATGGTCCTGGCCCTGCTTGAGCCAGGGTTTGGACTAGGTGATGTCCAGAGGTCCCTTCCAGCTCAACCATTCTGTGGTTCTGTGGGTATTACTGGAAGGTGCTGCTCTGGACCTACCTCAGCATCTGGCCTTCTGTTTCTCTGGCCACCTGCAACCATTTTCCTGGTTATGGATGCCTATTTCCAGCTTCCTGAAAATGGAAACTTTCCTGGTCTTTGCATGGTGATAAGCTGCTCCTAAGGCGTTCTATAATTGTTTTCTGAAATTCTTTCGCCAAAGAAAAGCCTGGACTTCAGAAAGGCCTTTGACACTGTCCCCCTATCAAATCCTCATATAGAAGCTGTTAAAGAATGGGCTGGATGAGCTGACAGTGAGGTGGATGGAAAACTGGTTGAATGCCTGGGCCAAGAGGGTGGCGGTCAGTGGTTCAGTCTGTTTGGAGGCCGGTAATGAGAGGAGTACCCCAGGGGTCAATACTGGGCCCACTCTTGTTTAACATCTTCATTCACAGTCTGGATGATAGGGTAGATGCACCGTCAGTAAATCTGCAGACAACATGAAAATGGGGGGAGTGGCTGATTCACCACAGGGTTGTGCTGCCATTCAGAGGGACGTGGACAGGCTGGAGAAATGGGCTGACAGGAATCTCACGGAGGGGAAGTGCAGAGCCATACACCTGGGGAGGAACAACCCCAGCACCAGGATGTGCTGGGGGCAGCCAGCTGGGAAGCAGCTCCATGGGAAAGGACCTGGGGGGCCTGGTGGGCGCCGAGACGAACGTGAGCCAGCGATGGGCCCTTGCCGCTAGGAAGGACAATGGCATCCTGGGCTGCATTAGGCAAAGTATCTCCAGTAGGTTAAGAGAGGTGATCCTTCCCCTCTACTCAGCATTGGTGAGGCCACACCTGGAGCGCTGGGTTCAGTTCTGGACCCCCCGCACCCTCACCCCCCCTCCCCCCTGCCGTACAAGAGAGATGTGGCCATACTGGAACAAGTCCCACATAGGGCCACCAAGGTGATTGAGGGACTGGAGCACCTCTCCTATGAGGAGGAGAGGCTGAGGGAGTGGGAGCTGCTTGGACTGGAGAAGAGGAGGCTCAGGAAACATCCTATCAATGTCCATAAATACCTGACGACAGTGCAGAGAGCACAGATTCCAGGCTCTTTTCAGTGGTGCCCAGTGCCAGGAAAAGAGGCACTGGGAACAAACTGCAACAAAAGAGGTTCTGTCTAAATGTCAGGAAGTGCTTCTGTGCTGTGTGGGTGGTGGAGTACTGCAACAGGTTACCCAGAGAGGTGCTGGAGTCTCCTCCTGGGAGATCTTCAAAAGCCATGCGGACATGGTCCTGGGAAACCTGCTCTAGGTGCTGGTGCTAGAGCAGCAGGGTTGGACCAGATGATCTCCAGAGGTCCCTTCCATCCTCAACCATTCTGTGACTCTGTCATTCTGTGAAAACAGATGAGGAAGCTGCCTCCTTTTAACACTTGCAAGATCCAGTGGGGTAGGTGGTCTCTGATGTGGCAGCAGATTCCCCTGTGTTATTTACAGCCATTTGCATGGACATCTCAGTATTCTTGGGGAGGAAGGAGAGACTGTCCAGTGTGAAAAGGCAGAGAAAACATCAGATAAAACCTTTAGACTTCTGCCATCCATGCCTTTTATGTCCCATGTTCAAATCCTATTGAACGACTAACAGATACCTTCTTGGGTGGAAAGGACTTCTCATCCAAGACCACAGCCTCAAAAGCCAACTTCTGTCCCATACAGGAGCATGTAAAGGACTCTCTGTCCTCCACGTGCTGCTGTGGAAGTAGGAAGGGCACTGCAGAAGGGGAGCTACCCTCCATATTTAGAGGGATGTACCAGAAGACCTGCTTCTGTGCGTTATCCTGCTGCTTCTCCATGTCAGGGCTGTTCCAGTCTTCGCAGGGCACCATTCAGCTTTAACACTTCTCTAATGTGGATTGCTCATAATGAAATACAGCAGTGAAAAGGTTTAGACTCTTCCTGCCTGTTCCTTGCCCCAGCCCTGCACATGGACACATTTGTACCTACAACTCGTCCTGCTCAGGCAGAGCTTTAGAGGTATTTGCTTTGGGCTGCAAGGAGGCACCAGGAGGTTGGGTGCCTGTCACTATCTGCCCATGTGAAAAATCACTTTCCATCTTTTTTATAAACTACCTTTAATTACTGAAAGGATGCAATGAGGTCCCTCTCCTTTCCTCACCTCACCTCGCCTCGCCTCGCCTCTCTTCTTCCCACCTCTAAAACGTTTCCAGTACTGTTATTCCCCATGGAAAGTGTCCTTCCATGGAGACAATTTGGACTGCATGTACCACTGAGGAATGCATCTTACATTTTATTCAGCTATACCATGTTTTCTCCTTGTTTGTTCACAGCCAAGAGAAATCCTTCTGTGTGCAGGTAGTTCTCTAAGTAAGTTCTCTAAGTAAGGTAAGAACAGACATGTAGAGCTGTAACTCTCAGCTACGGACTGCAGTAGAAAATGCACAGATTTGAGAGAGTTCTCTGAGTTGCAGGTGGCTGATAAAAGTGGGGTGAAGGGGTGGCACTAAAGAGTGCCCATACATTGTCCAGTGGCAAGGGTCCTCCTTTTCCTCCACGTTCAGACTTCAGCAGGAGATATTATGAATCAATAACAATTATAGAAAGCTGGTATTGCTTATTCTTTAAGTTGTAAAATAAAGATATTTAAAGAAGACAGAGAAGTGTTTTTTTTGTTTGTTTGTTTGTTTTTGTTTTTGTTTGGTTTGTATATGCATTGATATCTTCCCTTTTTAGCTACACTCCTGATATTTCTCCAATTGGCCACACAGGACTTGAAGGCAATTATGGGCAGAGTCATAGCTAATTAGGACTTTTTGTGTGTGCGTGTTTTAATAAGCACTCTGGTACATTTGTTAAGATACTGACAGCCTTCATCTCCAGAGACAGCTTTTGGCTAAACAGGAAACTCATGACTGAGCGCCAGTGCAAAAGGGCAATCTATAGGAAGTAGATGCAGGGAACAGCTGAAAAAAGAGGAACTGAGAAACACTGTTTGAGCAAAGAATTTGGAAAGCCAAAGCTCTCCTACAGCTGGCACTTGCAAGGGACATCCATGGTGTGCATATGAGCTGCTATTGCTTCATTTACGGTAAAAGAGGAAACAAAGAAAATGTGGGTGCACTGCTAGATGGGATGGAGAATGTAGCAGGGGTAGATACAGATAGGTACTCAGTGTCTTTGCCTCAGTCTTTACCAGCAAGGTCCTTTAGGCCTTTGTTCTTATAGAGAAGACTCAGGGAAGAGATAAATGCAAACAGTGGATGAGGATCAATTCAGGGGCTACTTGAGGAAACTCAGCCATGAGGAGACCATGGTCTGGAAGGGCTGCATCTAAGGGTGATATAAGAACAGACCAATGACACACAGACCATTCTGTACCATCTGGGAAAGCTCATGGAGATTAGGAGAACCATCTGCTCATTGGCGAAAATTGGCACACATGATGCTGCTAGGGGAAACCTTGGCAGTATCAAAACGGACTACAGAGCTCTGAGGGCAGTAGTCAAGTGCACAGGGACCCAGGTGGTGTTCTCCTCAATCTTGCCAGTGAGGGGAAACGTGTGAGAAGGAGGGCACTGGTAGGACAGGTCAACAATTGGCTGCTGAACTGGTGTTGATGACAACTAGACCCAGTTTGAGGACCAGTGTCTGCCATGCAGAGATGGGGTGCATCTTTCTAAGCAAGGCAAAGACATTTTTGCCAGTAGGATGGCTGACCTCTTAAGGAGGACTTTAAACCATGAAAAATGGAGGAGGGAGAGGGCAACCAGTAGCTGTGTGAAGCAGCAACGCACAGGGCTGCTGACCCAAGGGCATGGGGTGATGTGATAGGGAAGGATCACAAGGTCAACAAAATTGGGATTAAGTGGGGTGTGCTGGGTCTGGCTGGGATGGAGTTAGCTTTTCCCTGCAGCAGCCCATACAGTGCTGTGCTCTGCACTTGTAGTTAAAACAGCCCTGATATCACACCAGTGTTTTGTCTATTGCACAAAATTAAAACTCTCCAAAATCCCCAAAGCCAGTAGGCTGAGGGTGGGAAAGAAGTGGAGAGGGGACATCACCAGGGCAGCTGACCTAAACCAACCAAAGGGATATTCCATGCCATATGATGTTGCACTCAGCAATAAAGGGTGGGAAATGGTAAGGCGAAGGGGCGGGTTGGGGCTGGGAGGAATCTGGTTATGAACATCTGTCCTCCCAAACAACTGCTACATACATTGGAGCCCTGCTTTTCAGGACATGGCCAAACATCGCTTATTGATGGGAAGTAGAGAGTATGTTTTTTTCCCTTTCTTTTCCC
>NW_026109814.1:0-23000 GCF_013377495.2 Cygnus atratus
GGCTGGGATAGATTTAATTTCCTTTCTAGAGGCTCAGATTGTGCTGTGTTATGGATTGTGGATGTTTTGGATTAAAATAGTGCTACTAACACACCGACGTTTTTAGTTGTTGCAGAGCAGTGCTTACATAGAGCCAAGGACTTTTCAGCTTCTCATGCTGCCCTGACAGCAAGGAGGCTGGGGGTGCACAAGGAGCTGGGAGGTGACACAACCAGGACAGCTGACCCAAACTGTAAAAAGGGATATCCCATACCACATGGTGCCATGCTTAGTAGTAAAAGCTGTGGTAAAGAAGGAGGAAGGGAGGGACATCAGGAGTGGCAGTGTTTGTCTTCCAAGAAAACCATTACGCATGATGAGCCCTGCTTTGCTGGTAGTGGCCTAACACCTGCCTGCCAATGGGAAGTAGCAAATGAATTCCTTGTTTTGCTTTGCTTGTGCAGGTGACTTTTGCTTCACCTAGTAAACTGTCTATATCTCAAGCCGTGAGTTCTTGGACTTTCTTTCACCTTTCTGATTCTCTCCCTCATCCAACCTGGGAGAGTGAATGAGTGGCTGTGTGCTCTGATCTTTTGTGGGATTTGCTGCTCCAGCTGGATGCATGTCAGTCTATGGGGCCCAATAGTGTGAGAAACAATATGCAGCCAGTAACACAGGCTCAGACCATGCAGGCTCACAGTAATAGATCCAATACCATTAGATTCTGGAATACTATCTTTAACAGACTTGTCATCTCTTGCAGTGCCCAGATCATATCTAGAGTGTTATTTTTTAATTCTTCAGCTATGGCTGAGTTATTCACAATAGCCTTTTCTAATTCACTCACCCCTAACCAATGGATAAACCACCTCGCCAAACTGTGAAACGCCCTGTTCCTTTCCACTAGAGGATTAGCTGGAGTCCACTTAATTCTGAGTATATGGATCCCAAGGGGCCGTTGGCTTTGTATGTCTGCATTAATAGTTACATTTGGAATTATTGCCCCCAGGGTACAAGCTCTCTTACATCTTAGGGGCAACACCTTCCTGGCCTTGTTACCACATAGCCAATAGCACCCCTTGCCATTCAGGACCAGCCATCAGGTTACAGGATGATTCCCATGTTGTGTCTGGTGTGCATTATATACAACAGCATTCCTATAATTACCATATTCAGTACAGTATGGATAATTCCTTACCTCCCAGGTAACATTCCCACACCCAGGGTCAGTATTACTGTCCCCTGAATTTCCATTAGTATGAATAATGATATACATACTAACATAAAAAACAGAATTCCCTGGGAACACTACGTAATCCAACTCTTTTCCCCAATTACACATGGTATTCATTATTTTTCCCTAAGGAGAAGTAAAGAGTTAATTTACAGCTTTGATTCACAAATTCTCCTAATTTTTAACTCTCAAGGTTCTCCTATAGGGACAGTCTCTCAGGTCTCAGGGTCAACTGATGCCTTCACGCAGGTGTAATGAGTGTTATGAGTCCACCTTTTCTCCCAGATGTAATGAGTGTAATGACTCCACCTTTTCTCAGCTGTTCTTACTGTCACCTCAGTAGTCAGGAGTACTTGGAATGGTCAGTCTCACTCAGGTTATAGCTTCGATTCCCTCCATATTCATATCAGAACCCAATCTGCTGCTCGGAATGGATGGATCAGGACTTCCAAGGGTGGGGTATGGGCTCACTTGTCCTGAGAGATGACAAAGAGGACAACAGCCCAAGTACATAATTTTTAAGGAAAGCGTCTTTTGTCCAGAATTGAGGTAATTCACTCCCTTTGCCCAGGTACAGCAATCCAAATAATATGAAATATGATGAAACTCCTTTTCGTCAGAAGAAACACTTCTTTTCTTGGTGCCGTTTGCACTCAGAGAAGTGCCAAAGTAAGCACTTTGTTCACGGGAACCAAGTTTGCGGAACTAACTTAGTCAATTCCTTCTTTACTGTCTGATCTGCTCCACCATTCCAGAAGAGGAAGGATGCCAAGGAGTGTGAAATTCCCATTTAATTCCTAGAGTCTGCATTAGTCCTTGCAATATTTGTGATGTAAAGTGACTTTCTTGATCAGAGTCAATATTTTCAATGATTTTCAATATTTTCAGAGCCTGTCCCTGCTAGGATTTAGGTTGCAACACAGGTAGCTTTCCTTGCCTGCCATCCCTTTGTCTTTTCTTCCTCTCCCTTCCATCCTGGGCCCAACTTCCCCTTAAAGTTTTCTTCCTTTATCTCCAAACCTTGGCCTCACTATCTGGTGCACTGTGAACACTGTTAGTTTTGCTCTCTGCTTTTCCTTCTCATCTTCCCTCCTGACATACACCTTCTGGTCCTCCCACAGGAGCGTCTCCAGTGACTGTTCACTCCATCCTCCCACCTTCTGGAGCTTTTTCTCTGTATCTGGCCAGGCTTTAATCACAAAATGAACTTTCAAGAGCCCTTGGGCTACAGGGTCCTCAGGATTCATCCGCGAGTACTTTCTCATTCTGACCCTAAGTCTCTCGTGTGGTTTCTGTGTTGTGGGTTGTTATTATCCCAGTTGGATAAGCAGCTATTTCTGCTCTATCAGAATTACTCCCGGTCTGGGGGGTCAGTTCTTTCCCATTCTTGCATAGCTGCCTGCCAAATCATTCCCCTCCTAAACATCCTTCTCCAGTGAATAGCATACTCAAGATTGACTGCTAGGGTCGAGGTGTATTTTCTGTCCCACTTCCTCCTGTCCTTCTCCTAGCCACAGAAGTAAAACCACAGGGTGGCATGTGGTGTGCATGCACCGTGCCTCTCTCTTGAGTAGAGGAACTGCTGCTCCTACTAGCTGAGACACAGGTCCCTATGGGTGAGGAGGAAGGCATCATTCTCTTCAAGCCACTGAACCTCTAGATTCACTGAGCTCTAGAAGATTGCAGGGGCTGCCTGTGCTGCTCTTGTTGTCTTCCATTGTCCAAGGCCAATTTGCAAATAACTTAACTGTATTTCTGCAGAAAAAAATCTTCTTCATCCGTGTGATTGATCCCTTCACTAGAAAGCCCATGGATAAGAGGACAATACTTGAAAATGCAAGAGCAACCAAAGGCAGAACTGTCACTGTTGAGGATCATTACCATGAAGGTGGCATTGGAGAAGCGGTGTGCGCTGCAGTAGTGGGTGAGCCTGGTATCACAGTCAACCGCTTGTCTGTATCTCACGTACCACGAAGTGGGAAGTCAGCTGAGCTCCTGAGGATGTTTGGCATTGACAAAGATGCCATTGTGCAAGCTGTTAAGGTGGCAGTGTCCAAATCAAGAAATGTGGACTAGTTTGAAGCATCTTGTGCTATGTTACACAAAAACAGTGTTCAGAGAAGTACTGAAAGCTTAAGGCAGGCAAAGGTGCTTTATGTAGAGTTTTAATAAAAATAGCAGCTTAAAAATGAAAAAAAAAAAAAGGAAAAAGAAAAAAAGAAAAAAAAAATGCACCCTGGACCCAAGGGAATGGTGTCAAGCTGCGACAGGGGAGGTTCAGGCTGGGTATCAGGAAGAGGTTCTTCACTGAGAAGGTTGTTATGCACTGGAACAGGCTCTCCAGGGACGTAGTCACGGCACCAAGCCTGTTGGAGTTTAAGAAGCATTTGGACTATGCTCTTAGCCATACGGTCTGAATTTTTGGGTAGACCTGTGTGGTGCCAGGAGCTGGACTCGATGATCCTTATGGGTCTCTTCCAACTCGGGATATTCTATGATTCTATGATTCTATGATAATGTGTTGGGACAGTTCCTCCACAGCCAAGATGCAGGCCCACAGGGAGGAAGAGAGATTTTCTTTGCATTGCTAGGGTTGTTGGGCCACTACATCCACTGCTGGTTCCTCTCCATCCTTCCAGCTTATTGGAGCCACCATAGCAATATGTTGGTTTGAATATTCCAAGGATATTTAAAATTCTCAAGAACTTTGTAACTGGGCAGGGACAAAAGAAAAAGGGAAAGGAGAAGGGGAAGGTGTTGTTGCTTGTCTCCTGCAAAGGTTGGCTCTCCGAGGAGAAAAGTCTGATAGTGAATCAGCACAAGAGATGGTTCCTGAAGTACAAGGATGATAGCGGTGCTCTATGTAAACACTGGAGAAGGTTCATGACCAGTGCTTTTATCATATCCTCAGTGAGTGTTGCACAGTACATCAAAGAGATAAAACCGAAAGCAACCTTAAGCCAGACCCCAGAGGTGATACGCAGTAAAACAGGGAGTATAAATGGCAAGTAAGGGCTACATAACACAACTTGGAGAGCAAGTAAATCAAAACTGTGACTGGCAACTATGAAATGAATACAATGCTCCTAACAAATCATAAACAAATATCCCCTCTCTATCAGGCTCTGGTCAGATTTATGCCAAGTCTTTGTGCCCCACGTTCGACACCTGGAAGACTACTTTACGCCAGAAGGCAGCAAAGCACCATGCAGCCATTGGCTCACTCTTCCCAGAGTGGAATAGGGGCTGAAATGAAAGAAGTGAAAGTAACAGAACTCGTGGGCTGACATAAGGACACTTTGAAAGTAAGTAGGAAAAAAAGAAAACAAAATTATAAAAACAAACAAAAAAGTGATGCCCAAAACAATCGCTCACCACAAGCTTTGCCCCACTTCTCACAGAAGCCATCCCTGCAGCTCCCATCTGCTTCCACAGCCTTGCCATGTCAACCCAATACACTTCCCTGCTCAGCATTGCTCTGCCCAGTGCTGGTTGCAGAGGGTATTATTTATTTGTTTTTTTGGATGTGTGAACTCTTTACAAGGGAGGATAGTGATAGGAGAAGGGGTGACGGTTCTAAACTAAAAGAGGGTAGATTTAGATTAGACTTGAGGAAGAAATTCTTTGCTCAGAGGGTGGTGAAGCACTGCCATGGGTTGCTCAGAGAAGCTGTGGATTCCCCTTCCCTGGAAGCGGACAAGACCAGGTTGGATGGAGCTTTGGGCCTCCTGACATAGTGGAAACCGTTCATGCCCATGGCGGGGCATGGTGGGAGGGGCAGTGTGACTGGATGGTCGTGAGGGTCCCTTCCAACCCAAACCATTCTGAGATTCTATGGTTCCAAGGTGGTGTCCAGCAGGACCCCAGATCCTTCCCAGCAAAGCACTTATCCCCAGCTGGAGAGCTCCCAGCAAGTGCTGCTTCCTGGGGTCGTTCCTGCTCAGGTGCAGGACTTTGCCCTTCACCTCGTTGAACTTCTTGGGGTTCCTGCCTTGGCCGGACACAGCGTAGCTGCAGACGTGCAGGCCTGGAAATGGGTAGCATGTGTTTTTGGGGAAGCAACTCAACAGTGCCTTGTACGTGGGGAAAAAACACGCCAGCACCAACACCCCAGCTGGCCCTGCAAAGGGCTGCATCGACGTACCCTTCTCCCACCTGTCTGAACCCATCGGCCTTCGGGTCCAGCGGACACACGAGGAAGCGGCGGGAGTATCAGGAGGAAAAGGGGGAGAAAGCAGCGAGGGTAGGGACAGAGACACCAAGTGTGTCGTTACAAATACTCAGACATTTTCTGCAGTTTTCATGGCTTTATTTGCTTTGTCTAAAAGCCTTAGACTGCTGTGAGCCTTCCTGTTCCCCCCGGTTGCTGGCGTGTGCCCCATCTGCTGGCCCAGCCCCAGCTTGGCCAGCTCCTGGGGCACTGTCCTAGTGTCGCCGGCGGGGTGGCCTCTTTGCGGGTGGGGCAGAGTCGTGGGAAGTGGGGGCCCTCCTCTTCGCAGCTCGCTGGGGCCCCCTGCGTCTTTGGTCCCTGCCCTGGCCGGCAGTGGAGGGACCAGCCACAGCCTCCTGTGGTTCCTCCGGTGGCACTTGTTGATCTCTAGGCTCAGGAACCGGCACGGATGGAAGGCGGCTCGGTCCCCCACGGAAGGCAGCATTTGAGGTCCCAGGGAGCTCCTCTGCGTTGGTTCCCTCGGAGCTCTCTGGGCCAGCTGATGGTGTCCCCAGAGATGTGGCAGTGTGGCTGGGGAGTGCTGCAGGGCTGCCTTCCTGTCCTCCGGCAGCACGGGAGGCCCCCAGGCCCAGGATGTTTCGGGCCTCCCCGCTGCACCGCTGCACGGCAGTGACAATGAGCCGCTGCACGAAGCCGGCCGTCTGCCTTCCCAGGGAGGTCCTCAGGAGCAGGGTGAGGGCCCCCTCGTCCAGGCCAAAGAAGCGCAGGCCTGAGATGACGTTGCGCTGCGCTTCTGAGGCTGCCCTGCCGTCATCCCCGAGGAGCTGCCCCAGCTCGTGGCGCAGCCAGGGCAGCAGGGGCTGGAGCACAGCAGGGTACAGCCGGAACAGGGACGCCCAGGCGACGGGGTGGAGGCCGCCCACAGCGGCTGTGGGCACTGGTCCTGCAGCCTCTGGTCGGGAGGCTGGGTGGGCAGGAGCTCCGTCTGCCTGCTGGGCGGTGACCGGTGCCTCCGCAGGTGGTGGGATGATGAGCTCCTTGAAGCTGTTGTCCGCCCGCACCGAGTGCACGATGGAGCTCACCCTCCTCTTGCAGAGGGGGCACTCGGGCTTGCTCTCAGCCCACCGCTGGATGCATTTAAAGCAGAAGCAGTGGAGGCATGGCACCACATAGCTGGGGTTCACCCAGCTGTCCAGACAGATGGGACAGCAGGTGTCCAGCGCCGTGGCCATGCTGTCCACCTGCTGAGGTGAGCTGGGGAGAACTGGCGATGACGAGCCGCTCCCTCTCACCGCCGCTGCAGCAGCAGGTGTCACGCTGCAAAAGGCAGAGAAGAGGCCATGGTCATCGGCTGAGCTGGGGGCGGCTGGAAGAGTTGTGCAGGCCCCTCAAGGAGGAAACCCTTCCAGCTGCCCAGGGAGAGATGTCTCCGCAGCACTCACCTCTGCTGCTGCGAGCGCTCCTCCTGGGTCTCCTGACGGCCCGAACGAGGCAGAGCCGCAGAAGGATCTCTGATGGCTCTGGGAAGGGCACTGAGAGCTGCTGCAGCAACTCCCAGAGCACGACACCAGCACCAAGGCCAACCTTGCTCCTCACTCCAGACCTCGCGTAAACGCTCAGCCGGAGTGCGGGCACTAGCCGGCGGGGTGGGACTCTGCGCCCGTATATGAGCAGTGAGGGCCACGCAGTCACAATCCGTCGCTCCAGGCTCTCACAGTGCATCGCTCGGAGCCATCACAATGGGCCGTCCTGCCCCGCAGCGCTCGCTCTGGCAGCGCTCTGGCCCCAGCACATGCGTCTGTGTCTAGCACAATGTCACTTACCCCTCTGACCCACAAAGTGTTTGTCTTCTTCTCGGCATCGGTGTTATCCACCAGTCACTGGAGCCTTGGCCGTGTCTTCCCAGTGCACTATCAGATCACCCTGGCCATGGCAGACACCTCCAGGCCCATGAAGCAAGAGCGTCCATTCCATAAAACCTCGTGCCTGCCTTTGAGGCTGCACGACACAGTCCTCACACCGCTCTTCCTACACTCCAGCACAGCTGGCCAGCCCTCGGGTTGCCCTGGTTCTCCCCACAGCAGGCTAATGGCAGCCCTCGGCTTGCCCTCAGGGATCTCCTTGATTTTGACCCTCTCTGGAGGGAGCAGGGCGTTCCCCTCTGCTTAGCACCCATCAGGCCTCATCCGGGCATCGTGTCCTCTTTGGGGTCCCGGGCGGGAGAGACGTCGACAAGCTGGAGGAGTTCAGGGGAGAGCACTGATGCGGTGGGGCTGGAGCACTCGCCCCGTGAGGGGGATGTGGGGCCAGGACTGGTTCAGCATGGACCAGAGTAGGCTTAGGGGCACAGCGTGGAGCCTGTGGGAATGGGATGACTGCAACGGGGACAAGACCTTCCCAGCAGCACCTGGCAGGAGGAGCGGAGGCAGATCTGGGCCTGGAGAAGTCCAGGCTGGTGATAGGGAAAAACAGAGAAGTCCTCTCAGGGTTATGAAGAACACTCAGGAAGTCCTGTCAGGCTTAGGAGTGGATTTTCTAGCAAGGTGGCATCACCCCTGAGCATGGAGGTTTTCGAGACCTGAGTGGAGCCAGCCCAGAGCACAAGGGTCACAAGCCTGCAAAAGGACACGCGCGGAAGTCCAGGGAGGGAAAGCGTCGCCAGCGTGAAATGGAGACGGGGTTTCCAAATGATCTCATTGCAGCCAAAGCATGGCTCAGAGGCCCTGTGGAAGCAGAGGGCCCAGGCCCGTTGGGCTCTCTCTCCTCAGGGCCCAGAGCCGCTAGGAGAGCACACGTCTCTGCAGAGCTCAGAGCAGGCACAGGGCCCATAGCTGTCAAAGCAGGGGACAGAAGTCCAAAGGGCAGGCCCCGTGGTGCTCCAGTGAGGGGAAGGAAGTCCTCAAAGACCAGGGACAGTCCCATGCGGCTTGGATCGGGGCTCAGGAGCCCTGCAAGAGCAGAGGGTGAAGTGCCATGGCAAAGGCACCATACAATGCCATGGTGCCAGGAGTGGTGGGACATAAGTGGAAAGAAGTCCAGCAAGAGCAAATGACCCAGCTCAGAATTGCTCAACTCAGTGCCAATAAGCTCTTAAAGTCAATACCACCGGGCTTCACGGTGCTCGAGAAGGGGAAAAGGTCCCTTGAAAGAGCAGAGGACCTGGCTCCTTCTCCTCTGGAGCAAAATGCAACCAGAGAGCTCAGGAGGTGCAAATGAGGGCAAAGAGGCTGTGCAAGAGCAGGCAGAGAAGCCCCACAGCGCTCTGCTGAGGACAAAGAGGCCTTGCAAGATCAGCGTGATAGGTCCAATGGTCACTGAGCCTGCAGTGGCAGGTGGCTCTGCAAGAGTGGAAGGAAAGGACCCATGCTGCTCAGAGCAGGGCTTAGAGGCCTTGTGCAAAGTTTTAGTCTGGAAGACAGCTAAGCACCTCACAGCTGTTTGCTCACTCCCCCGCAGGGGGGTGGTAAGTAAAGTAAAAGTGAGAGAAAAAGCAGTCCTTGTCCTTAAGGGTGACTTCAATGTCCCAGTCATTCACTGGATATGCACACAGCCGATACAAACAGGTTTAGGAAAATCCCATAGCACATTGATGATGCCATGGTTTTGGCTGGGATAGATTTAATTTCCTTTCTAGAGGCTCAGATTGTGCTGTGTTATGGATTGTGGATGTTTTGGATTAAAATAGTGCTACTAACACACCGACGTTTTTAGTTGTTGCAGAGCAGTGCTTACATAGAGCCAAGGACTTTTCAGCTTCTCATGCTGCCCTGACAGCAAGGAGGCTGGGGGTGCACAAGGAGCTGGGAGGTGACACAACCAGGACAGCTGACCCAAACTGTAAAAAGGGATATCCCATACCACATGGTGCCATGCTTAGTAGTAAAAGCTGTGGTAAAGAAGGAGGAAGGGAGGGACATCAGGAGTGGCAGTGTTTGTCTTCCAAGAAAACCATTACGCATGATGAGCCCTGCTTTGCTGGTAGTGGCCTAACACCTGCCTGCCAATGGGAAGTAGCAAATGAATTCCTTGTTTTGCTTTGCTTGTGCAGGTGACTTTTGCTTCACCTAGTAAACTGTCTATATCTCAAGCCGTGAGTTCTTGGACTTTCTTTCACCTTTCTGATTCTCTCCCTCATCCAACCTGGGAGAGTGAATGAGTGGCTGTGTGCTCTGATCTTTTGTGGGATTTGCTGCTCCAGCTGGATGCATGTCAGTCTATGGGGCCCAATAGTGTGAGAAACAATATGCAGCCAGTAACACAGGCTCAGACCATGCAGGCTCACAGTAATAGATCCAATACCATTAGATTCTGGAATACTATCTTTAACAGACTTGTCATCTCTTGCAGTGCCCAGATCATATCTAGAGTGTTATTTTTTAATTCTTCAACTATGGCTGAGTTATTCACAATAGCCTTTTCTAATTCACTCACCCCTAACCAATGGATAAACCACCTCGCCAAACTGTGAAACGCCCTGTTCCTTTCCACTAGAGGATTAGCTGGAGTCCACTTAATTCTGAGTATATGGATCCCAAGGGGCCGTTGGCTTTGTATGTCTGCATTAATAGTTACATTTGGAATTATTGCCCCCAGGGTACAAGCTCTCTTACATCTTAGGGGCAACACCTTCCTGGCCTTATTACCACATAGCCAATAGCACCCCTTGCCATTCAGGACCAGCCATCAGGTTACAGGATGATTCCCGTGTTGTGTCTGGTGTGCATTATATACAACAGCATTCCTATAATTACCATATTCAGTACAGTATGGATAATTCCTTACCTCCCAGGTAACATTCCCACACCCAGGGTCAGTATTACTGTCCCCTGAATTTCCATTAGTATGAATAATGATATACATACTAACATAAAAAACAGAATTCCCTGGGAACACTACGTAATCCAACTCTTTTCCCCAATTACACATGGTATTCATTATTTTTCCCTAAGGAGAAGTAAAGAGTTAATTTACAGCTTTGATTCACAAATTCTCCTAATTTTTAACTCTCAAGGTTCTCCTATAGGGACAGTCTCTCAGGTCTCAGGGTCAACTGATGCCTTCACGCAGGTGTAATGAGTGTTATGAGTCCACCTTTTCTCCCAGATGTAATGAGTGTAATGACTCCACCTTTTCTCAGCTGTTCTTACTGTCACCTCAGTAGTCAGGAGTACTTGGAATGGTCAGTCTCACTCAGGTTATAGCTTCGATTCCCTCCATATTCATATCAGAACCCAATCTGCTGCTCGGAATGGATGGATCAGGACTTCCAAGGGTGGGGTATGGGCTCACTTGTCCTGAGAGATGACAAAGAGGACAACAGCCCAAGTACATAATTTTTAAGGAAAGCGTCTTTTGTCCAGAATTGAGGTAATTCACTCCCTTTGCCCAGGTACAGCAATCCAAATAATATGAAATATGATGAAACTCCTTTTCGTCAGAAGAAACACTTCTTTTCTTGGTGCCGTTTGCACTCAGAGAAGTGCCAAAGTAAGCACTTTGTTCACGGGAACCAAGTTTGCGGAACTAACTTAGTCAATTCCTTCTTTACTGTCTGATCTGCTCCACCATTCCAGAAGAGGAAGGATGCCAAGGAGTGTGAAATTCCCATTTAATTCCTAGAGTCTGCATTAGTCCTTGCAATATTTGTGATGTAAAGTGACTTTCTTGATCAGAGTCAATATTTTCAATGATTTTCAATATTTTCAGAGCCTGTCCCTGCTAGGATTTAGGTTGCAACACAGGTAGCTTTCCTTGCCTGCCATCCCTTTGTCTTTTCTTCCTCTCCCTTCCATCCTGGGCCCAACTTCCCCTTAAAGTTTTCTTCCTTTATCTCCAAACCTTGGCCTCACTATCTGGTGCACTGTGAACACTGTTAGTTTTGCTCTCTGCTTTTCCTTCTCATCTTCCCTCCTGACATACACCTTCTGGTCCTCCCACAGGAGCGTCTCCAGTGACTGTTCACTCCATCCTCCCACCTTCTGGAGCTTTTTCTCTGTATCTGGCCAGGCTTTAATCACAAAATGAACTTTCAAGAGCCCTTGGGCTACAGGGTCCTCAGGATTCATCCGCGAGTACTTTCTCATTCTGACCCTAAGTCTCTCGTGTGGTTTCTGTGTTGTGGGTTGTTATTATCCCAGTTGGATAAGCAGCTATTTCTGCTCTATCAGAATTACTCCCGGTCTGGGGGGTCAGTTCTTTCCCATTCTTGCATAGCTGCCTGCCAAATCATTCCCCTCCTAAACATCCTTCTCCAGTGAATAGCATACTCAAGATTGACTGCTAGGGTCGAGGTGTATTTTCTGTCCCACTTCCTCCTGTCCTTCTCCTAGCCACAGAAGTAAAACCACAGGGTGGCATGTGGTGTGCATGCACCGTGCCTCTCTCTTGAGTAGAGGAACTGCTGCTCCTACTAGCTGAGACACAGGTCCCTATGGGTGAGGAGGAAGGCATCATTCTCTTCAAGCCACTGAACCTCTAGATTCACTGAGCTCTAGAAGATTGCAGGGGCTGCCTGTGCTGCTCTTGTTGTCTTCCATTGTCCAAGGCCAATTTGCAAATAACTTAACTGTATTTCTGCAGAAAAAAATCTTCTTCATCCGTGTGATTGATCCCTTCACTAGAAAGCCCATGGATAAGAGGACAATACTTGAAAATGCAAGAGCAACCAAAGGCAGAACTGTCACTGTTGAGGATCATTACCATGAAGGTGGCATTGGAGAAGCGGTGTGCGCTGCAGTAGTGGGTGAGCCTGGTATCACAGTCAACCGCTTGTCTGTATCTCACGTACCACGAAGTGGGAAGTCAGCTGAGCTCCTGAGGATGTTTGGCATTGACAAAGATGCCATTGTGCAAGCTGTTAAGGTGGCAGTGTCCAAATCAAGAAATGTGGACTAGTTTGAAGCATCTTGTGCTATGTTACACAAAAACAGTGTTCAGAGAAGTACTGAAAGCTTAAGGCAGGCAAAGGTGCTTTATGTAGAGTTTTAATAAAAATAGCAGCTTAAAAATGAAAAAAAAAAAAAGGAAAAAGAAAAAAAGAAAAAAAAAATGCACCCTGGACCCAAGGGAATGGTGTCAAGCTGCGACAGGGGAGGTTCAGGCTGGGTATCAGGAAGAGGTTCTTCACTGAGAAGGTTGTTATGCACTGGAACAGGCTCTCCAGGGACGTAGTCACGGCACCAAGCCTGTTGGAGTTTAAGAAGCATTTGGACTATGCTCTTAGCCATACGGTCTGAATTTTTGGGTAGACCTGTGTGGTGCCAGGAGCTGGACTCGATGATCCTTATGGGTCTCTTCCAACTCGGGATATTCTATGATTCTATGATTCTATGATAATGTGTTGGGACAGTTCCTCCACAGCCAAGATGCAGGCCCACAGGGAGGAAGAGAGATTTTCTTTGCATTGCTAGGGTTGTTGGGCCACTACATCCACTGCTGGTTCCTCTCCATCCTTCCAGCTTATTGGAGCCACCATAGCAATATGTTGGTTTGAATATTCCAAGGATATTTAAAATTCTCAAGAACTTTGTAACTGGGCAGGGACAAAAGAAAAAGGGAAAGGAGAAGGGGAAGGTGTTGTTGCTTGTCTCCTGCAAAGGTTGGCTCTCCGAGGAGAAAAGTCTGATAGTGAATCAGCACAAGAGATGGTTCCTGAAGTACAAGGATGATAGCGGTGCTCTATGTAAACACTGGAGAAGGTTCATGACCAGTGCTTTTATCATATCCTCAGTGAGTGTTGCACAGTACATCAAAGAGATAAAACCGAAAGCAACCTTAAGCCAGACCCCAGAGGTGATACGCAGTAAAACAGGGAGTATAAATGGCAAGTAAGGGCTACATAACACAACTTGGAGAGCAAGTAAATCAAAACTGTGACTGGCAACTATGAAATGAATACAATGCTCCTAACAAATCATAAACAAATATCCCCTCTCTATCAGGCTCTGGTCAGATTTATGCCAAGTCTTTGTGCCCCACGTTCGACACCTGGAAGACTACTTTACGCCAGAAGGCAGCAAAGCACCATGCAGCCATTGGCTCACTCTTCCCAGAGTGGAATAGGGGCTGAAATGAAAGAAGTGAAAGTAACAGAACTCGTGGGCTGACATAAGGACACTTTGAAAGTAAGCAGGAAAAAAAGAAAACAAAATTATAAAAACAAACAAAAAAGTGATGCCCAAAACAATCGCTCACCACAAGCTTTGCCCCACTTCTCACAGAAGCCATCCCTGCAGCTCCCATCTGCTTCCACAGCCTTGCCATGTCAACCCAATACACTTCCCTGCTCAGCATTGCTCTGCCCAGTGCTGGTTGCAGAGGGTATTATTTATTTGTTTTTTTGGATGTGTGAACTCTTTACAAGGGAGGATAGTGATAGGAGAAGGGGTGACGGTTCTAAACTAAAAGAGGGTAGATTTAGATTAGACTTGAGGAAGAAATTCTTTGCTCAGAGGGTGGTGAAGCACTGCCATGGGTTGCTCAGAGAAGCTGTGGATTCCCCTTCCCTGGAAGCGGACAAGACCAGGTTGGATGGAGCTTTGGGCCTCCTGACATAGTGGAAACCGTTCATGCCCATGGCGGGGCATGGTGGGAGGGGCAGTGTGACTGGATGGTCGTGAGGGTCCCTTCCAACCCAAACCATTCTGAGATTCTATGGTTCCAAGGTGGTGTCCAGCAGGACCCCAGATCCTTCCCAGCAAAGCACTTATCCCCAGCTGGAGAGCTCCCAGCAAGTGCTGCTTCCTGGGGTCGTTCCTGCTCAGGTGCAGGACTTTGCCCTTCACCTCGTTGAACTTCTTGGGGTTCCTGCCTTGGCCGGACACAGCGTAGCTGCAGACGTGCAGGCCTGGAAATGGGTAGCATGTGTTTTTGGGGAAGCAACTCAACAGTGCCTTGTACGTGGGGAAAAAACACGCCAGCACCAACACCCCAGCTGGCCCTGCAAAGGGCTGCATCGACGTACCCTTCTCCCACCTGTCTGAACCCATCGGCCTTCGGGTCCAGCGGACACACGAGGAAGCGGCGGGAGTATCAGGAGGAAAAGGGGGAGAAAGCAGCGAGGGTAGGGACAGAGACACCAAGTGTGTCGTTACAGATACTCAGACATTTTCTGCAGTTTTCATGGCTTTATTTGCTTTGTCTAAAAGCCTTAGACTGCTGTGAGCCTTCCTGTTCCCCCCGGTTGCTGGCGTGTGCCCCATCTGCTGGCCCAGCCCCAGCTTGGCCAGCTCCTGGGGCACTGTTCTAGCGTCGCCGGCGGGGTGGCCTCTTTGCGGGTGGGGCAGAGTCGTGGGAAGTGGGGGCCCTCCTCTTCACAGCTCGCTGGGGCCCCCTGCGTCTTTGGTCCCCGCCCTGGCCGGCAGTGGAGGGACCAGCCACAGCCTCCTGTGGTTCCTCCGGTGGCACTTGTTGATCTCTAGGCTCAGGAACCGGCACGGATGGAAGGCGGCTCGGTCCCCCACGGAAGGCAGCATTTGAGGTCCCAGGGAGCTCCTCTGCGTTGGTTCCCTCGGAGCTCTCTGGGCCAGCTGATGGTGTCCCCAGAGATGTGGCAGTGTGGCTGGGGAGTGCTGCAGGGCTGCCTTCCTGTCCTCCGGCAGCACGGGAGGCCCCCAGGCCCAGGATGTTTCGGGCCTCCCCGCTGCACCGCTGCACGGCAGTGACAATGAGCCGCTGCACGAAGCCGGCCGTCTGCCTTCCCAGGGAGGTCCTCAGGAGCAGGGTGAGGGCCCCCTCGTCCAGGCCAAAGAAGCGCAGGCCTGAGATGACGTTGCGCTGCGCTTCTGAGGCTGCCCTGCCGTCATCCCCGAGGAGCTGCCCCAGCTCGTGGCGCAGCCAGGGCAGCAGGGGCTGGAGCACAGCAGGGTACAGCCGGAACAGGGACGCCCAGGCGACGGGGTGGAGGCCGCCCACAGCGGCTGTGGGCACTGGTCCTGCAGCCTCTGGTCGGGAGGCTGGGTGGGCAGGAGCTCCGTCTGCCTGCTGGGCGGTGACCGGTGCCTCCGCAGGTGGTGGGATGATGAGCTCCTTGAAGCTGTTGTCCGCCCGCACCGAGTGCACGATGGAGCTCACCCTCCTCTTGCAGAGGGGGCACTCGGGCTTGCTCTCAGCCCACCGCTGGATGCATTTAAAGCAGAAGCAGTGGAGGCATGGCACCACATAGCTGGGGTTCACCCAGCTGTCCAGACAGATGGGACAGCGGGTGTCCAGCGCCGTGGCCATGCTGTCCACCTGCTGAGGTGAGCTGGGGAGAACTGGCGATGACGAGCCGCTCCCTCTCACCGCCGCTGCAGCAGCAGGTGTCACGCTGCAAAAGGCAGAGAAGAGGCCATGGTCATCGGCTGAGCTGGGGGCGGCTGGAAGAGTTGTGCAGGCCCCTCAAGGAGGAAACCCTTCCAGCTGCCCAGTGAGAGATGTCTCCGCAGCACTCACCTCTGCTGCTGCGAGCGCTCCTCCTGGGTCTCCTGACGGCCCGAACGAGGCAGAGCCGCAGAAGGATCTCTGATGGCTCTGGGAAGGGCACTGAGAGCTGCTGCAGCAACTCCCAGAGCACGACACCAGCACCAAGGCCAACCTTGCTCCTCACTCCAGACCTCGCGTAAACGCTCAGCCGGAGTGCGGGCACTAGCCGGCGGGGTGGGACTCTGCGCCCGCATATGAGCAGTGAGGGCCACGCAGTCACAATCCGTCGCCCCAGGCTCTCACAGTGCATCGCTCGGAGCCATCACAATGGGCCGTCCTGCCCCGCAGCACTCGCTCTGGCAGCGCTCTGGCCCCAGCACATGCGTCTGTGTCTAGCACAATGTCACTTACCACTCTGACCCACAAAGTGTTTGTCTTCTTCTCGGCATCGGTGTTATCCACCAGTCACTGGAGCCTTGGCCGTGTCTTCCCAGTGCACTATCAGATCACCCTGGCCATGGCAGACACCTCCAGGCCCATGAAGCAAGAGCGTCCATTCCATAAAACCTCGTGCCTGCCTTTGAGGCTGCACGACACAGTCCTCACACCGCTCTTCCTACACTCCAGCACAGCTGGCCAGCCCTCGGGTTGCCCTGGTTCTCCCCACAGCAGGCTAATGGCAGCCCTCGGCTTGCCCTCAGGGATCTCCTTGATTTTGACCCTCTCTGGAGGGAGCAGGGCGTTCCCCTCTGCTTAGCACCCATCAGGCCTCATCCGGGCATCGTGTCCTCTTTGGGGTCCCGGGCGGGAGAGACGTCGACAAGCTGGAGGAGTTCAGGGGAGAGCACTGATGCGGTGGGGCTGGAGCACTCGCCCCGTGAGGGGGATGTGGGGCCAGGACTGGTTCAGCATGGACCAGAGTAGGCTTAGGGGCACAGCGTGGAGCCTGTGGGAATGGGATGACTGCAACGGGGACAAGACCTTCCCAGCAGCACGTGGCAGGAGGAGCGGAGGCAGATCTGGGCCTGGAGAAGTCCAGGCTGGTGATAGGGAAAAACAGAGAAGTCCTCTCAGGGTTATGAAGAACACTCAGGAAGTCCTGTCAGGCTTAGGAGTGGATTTTCTAGCAAGGTGGCATCACCCCTGAGCATGGAGGTTTTCGAGACCTGAGTGGAGCCAGCCCAGAGCACAAGGGTCACAAGCCTGCAAAAGGACGCGCGCGGAAGTCCAGGGAGGGAAAGCGTCGCCAGCGTGAAATGGAGACGGGGTTTCCAAATGATCTCATTGCAGCCAAAGCATGGCTCAGAGGCCCAGAGCCGCTAGGAGAGCACACGTCTCTGCAGAGCTCAGAGCAGGCACAGGGCCCATAGCTGTCAAAGCAGGGGACAGAAGTCCAAAGGGCAGGCCCCGTGGTGCTCCAGTGAGGGGAAGGAAGTCCTCAAAGACCAGGGACAGTCCCATGCGGCTTGGATCGGGGCTCAGGAGCCCTGCAAGAGCAGAGGGTGAAGTGCCATGGCAAAGGCACCATACAATGCCATGGTGCCAGGAGTGGTGGGACATAAGTGGAAAGAAGTCCAGCAAGAGCAAATGACCCAGCTCAGAATTGCTCAACTCAGTGCCAATAAGCTCTTAAAGTCAATACCACCGGGCTTCACGGTGCTCGAGAAGGGGAAAAGGTCCCTTGAAAGAGCAGAGGACCTGGCTCCTTCTCCTCTGGAGCAAAATGCAACCAGAGAGCTCAGGAGGTGCAAATGAGGGCAAAGAGGCTGTGCAAGAGCAGGCAGAGAAGCCCCACAGCGCTCTGCTGAGGACAAAGAGGCCTTGCAAGATCAGCGTGATAGGTCCAATGGTCACTGAGCCTGCAGTGGCAGGTGGCTCTGCAAGAGTGGAAGGAAAGGACCCATGCTGCTCAGAGCAGGGCTTAGAGGCCTTGTGCAAAGTTTTAGTCTGGAAGACAGCTAAGCACCTCACAGCTGTTTGCTCACTCCCCCGCAGGGGGGTGGTAAGTAAAGTAAAAGTGAGAGAAAAAGCAGTCCTTGTCCTTAAGGGTGACTTCAATGTCCCAGTCATTCACTGGATATGCACACAGCCGATACAAACAGGTTTAGGAAAATCCCATAGCACATTGATGATGCCATGGTTTTGGCTGGGATAGATTTAATTTCCTTTCTAGAGGCTCAGATTGTGCTGTGTTATGGATTGTGGATGTTTTGGATTAAAATAGTGCTACTAACACACCGACGTTTTTAGTTGTTGCAGAGCAGTGCTTACATAGAGCCAAGGACTTTTCAGCTTCTCATGCTGCCCTGACAGCAAGGAGGCTGGGGGTGCACAAGGAGCTGGGAGGTGACACAACCAGGACAGCTGACCCAAACTGTAAAAAGGGATATCCCATACCACATGGTGCCATGCTTAGTAGTAAAAGCTGTGGTAAAGAAGGAGGAAGGGAGGGACATCAGGAGTGGCAGTGTTTGTCTTCCAAGAAAACCATTACGCATGATGAGCCCTGCTTTGCTGGTAGTGGCCTAACACCTGCCTGCCAATGGGAAGTAGCAAATGAATTCCTTGTTTTGCTTTGCTTGTGCAGGTGACTTTTGCTTCACCTAGTAAACTGTCTATATCTCAAGCCGTGAGTTCTTGGACTTTCTTTCACCTTTCTGATTCTCTCCCTCATCCAACCTGGGAGAGTGAATGAGTGGCTGTGTGCTCTGATCTTTTGTGGGATTTGCTGCTCCAGCTGGATGCATGTCAGTCTATGGGGCCCAATAGTGTGAGAAACAATATGCAGCCAGTAACACAGGCTCAGACCATGCAGGCTCACAGTAATAGATCCAATACCATTAGATTCTGGAATACTATCTTTAACAGACTTGTCATCTCTTGCAGTGCCCAGATCATATCTAGAGTGTTATTTTTTAATTCTTCAACTATGGCTGAGTTATTCACAATAGCCTTTTCTAATTCACTCACCCCTAACCAATGGATAAACCACCTCGCCAAACTGTGAAACGCCCTGTTCCTTTCCACTAGAGGATTAGCTGGAGTCCACTTAATTCTGAGTATATGGATCCCAAGGGGCCGTTGGCTTTGTATGTCTGCATTAATAGTTACATTTGGAATTATTGCCCCCAGGGTACAAGCTCTCTTACATCTTAGGGGCAACACCTTCCTGGCCTTATTACCACATAGCCAATAGCACCCCTTGCCATTCAGGACCAGCCATCAGGTTACAGGATGATTCCCGTGTTGTGTCTGGTGTGCATTATATACAACAGCATTCCTATAATTACCATATTCAGTACAGTATGGATAATTCCTTACCTCCCAGGTAACATTCCCACACCCAGGGTCAGTATTACTGTCCCCTGAATTTCCATTAGTATGAATAATGATATACATACTAACATAAAAAACAGAATTCCCTGGGAACACTACGTAATCCAACTCTTTTCCCCAATTACACATGGTATTCATTATTTTTCCCTAAGGAGAAGTAAAGAGTTAATTTACAGCTTTGATTCACAAATTCTCCTAATTTTTAACTCTCAAGGTTCTCCTATAGGGACAGTCTCTCAGGTCTCAGGGTCAACTGATGCCTTCACGCAGGTGTAATGAGTGTTATGAGTCCACCTTTTCTCCCAGATGTAATGAGTGTAATGACTCCACCTTTTCTCAGCTGTTCTTACTGTCACCTCAGTAGTCAGGAGTACTTGGAATGGTCAGTCTCACTCAGGTTATAGCTTCGATTCCCTCCATATTCATATCAGAACCCAATCTGCTGCTCGGAATGGATGGATCAGGACTTCCAAGGGTGGGGTATGGGCTCACTTGTCCTGAGAGATGACAAAGAGGACAACAGCCCAAGTACATAATTTTTAAGGAAAGCGTCTTTTGTCCAGAATTGAGGTAATTCACTCCCTTTGCCCAGGTACAGCAATCCAAATAATATGAAATATGATGAAACTCCTTTTCGTCAGAAGAAACACTTCTTTTCTTGGTGCCGTTTGCACTCAGAGAAGTGCCAAAGTAAGCACTTTGTTCACGGGAACCAAGTTTGCGGAACTAACTTAGTCAATTCCTTCTTTACTGTCTGATCTGCTCCACCATTCCAGAAGAGGAAGGATGCCAAGGAGTGTGAAATTCCCATTTAATTCCTAGAGTCTGCATTAGTCCTTGCAATATTTGTGATGTAAAGTGACTTTCTTGATCAGAGTCAATATTTTCAATGATTTTCAATATTTTCAGAGCCTGTCCCTGCTAGGATTTAGGTTGCAACACAGGTAGCTTTCCTTGCCTGCCATCCCTTTGTCTTTTCTTCCTCTCCCTTCCATCCTGGGCCCAACTTCCCCTTAAAGTTTTCTTCCTTTATCTCCAAACCTTGGCCTCACTATCTGGTGCACTGTGAACACTGTTAGTTTTGCTCTCTGCTTTTCCTTCTCATCTTCCCTCCTGACATACACCTTCTGGTCCTCCCACAGGAGCGTCTCCAGTGACTGTTCACTCCATCCTCCCACCTTCTGGAGCTTTTTCTCTGTATCTGGCCAGGCTTTAATCACAAAATGAACTTTCAAGAGCCCTTGGGCTACAGGGTCCTCAGGATTCATCCGCGAGTACTTTCTCATTCTGACCCTAAGTCTCTCGTGTGGTTTCTGTGTTGTGGGTTGTTATTATCCCAGTTGGATAAGCAGCTATTTCTGCTCTATCAGAATTACTCCCGGTCTGGGGGGTCAGTTCTTTCCCATTCTTGCATAGCTGCCTGCCAAATCATTCCCCTCCTAAACATCCTTCTCCAGTGAATAGCATACTCAAGATTGACTGCTAGGGTCGAGGTGTATTTTCTGTCCCACTTCCTCCTGTCCTTCTCCTAGCCACAGAAGTAAAACCACAGGGTGGCATGTGGTGTGCATGCACCGTGCCTCTCTCTTGAGTAGAGGAACTGCTGCTCCTACTAGCTGAGACACAGGTCCCTATGGGTGAGGAGGAAGGCATCATTCTCTTCAAGCCACTGAACCTCTAGATTCACTGAGCTCTAGAAGATTGCAGGGGCTGCCTGTGCTGCTCTTGTTGTCTTCCATTGTCCAAGGCCAATTTGCAAATAACTTAACTGTATTTCTGCAGAAAAAAATCTTCTTCATCCGTGTGATTGATCCCTTCACTAGAAAGCCCATGGATAAGAGGACAATACTTGAAAATGCAAGAGCAACCAAAGGCAGAACTGTCACTGTTGAGGATCATTACCATGAAGGTGGCATTGGAGAAGCGGTGTGCGCTGCAGTAGTGGGTGAGCCTGGTATCACAGTCAACCGCTTGTCTGTATCTCACGTACCACGAAGTGGGAAGTCAGCTGAGCTCCTGAGGATGTTTGGCATTGACAAAGATGCCATTGTGCAAGCTGTTAAGGTGGCAGTGTCCAAATCAAGAAATGTGGACTAGTTTGAAGCATCTTGTGCTATGTTACACAAAAACAGTGTTCAGAGAAGTACTGAAAGCTTAAGGCAGGCAAAGGTGCTTTATGTAGAGTTTTAATAAAAATAGCAGCTTAAAAATGAAAAAAAAAAAAAAGGAAAAAGAAAAAAAGAAAAAAAAAATGCACCCTGGACCCAAGGGAATGGTGTCAAGCTGCGACAGGGGAGGTTCAGGCTGGGTATCAGGAAGAGGTTCTTCACTGAGAAGGTTGTTATGCACTGGAACAGGCTCTCCAGGGACGTAGTCACGGCACCAAGCCTGTTGGAGTTTAAGAAGCATTTGGACTATGCTCTTAGCCATACGGTCTGAATTTTTGGGTAGACCTGTGTGGTGCCAGGAGCTGGACTCGATGATCCTTATGGGTCTCTTCCAACTCGGGATATTCTATGATTCTATGATTCTATGATAATGTGTTGGGACAGTTCCTCCACAGCCAAGATGCAGGCCCACAGGGAGGAAGAGAGATTTTCTTTGCATTGCTAGGGTTGTTGGGCCACTACATCCACTGCTGGTTCCTCTCCATCCTTCCAGCTTATTGGAGCCACCATAGCAATATGTTGGTTTGAATATTCCAAGGATATTTAAAATTCTCAAGAACTTTGTAACTGGGCAGGGACAAAAGAAAAAGGGAAAGGAGAAGGGGAAGGTGTTGTTGCTTGTCTCCTGCAAAGGTTGGCTCTCCGAGGAGAAAAGTCTGATAGTGAATCAGCACAAGAGATGGTTCCTGAAGTACAAGGATGATAGCGGTGCTCTATGTAAACACTGGAGAAGGTTCATGACCAGTGCTTTTATCATATCCTCAGTGAGTGTTGCACAGTACATCAAAGAGATAAAACCGAAAGCAACCTTAAGCCAGACCCCAGAGGTGATACGCAGTAAAACAGGGAGTATAAATGGCAAGTAAGGGCTACATAACACAACTTGGAGAGCAAGTAAATCAAAACTGTGACTGGCAACTATGAAATGAATACAATGCTCCTAACAAATCATAAACAAATATCCCCTCTCTATCAGGCTCTGGTCAGATTTATGCCAAGTCTTTGTGCCCCACGTTCGACACCTGGAAGACTACTTTACGCCAGAAGGCAGCAAAGCACCATGCAGCCATTGGCTCACTCTTCCCAGAGTGGAATAGGGGCTGAAATGAAAGAAGTGAAAGTAACAGAACTCGTGGGCTGACATAAGGACACTTTGAAAGTAAGCAGGAAAAAAAGAAAACAAAATTATAAAAACAAACAAAAAAGTGATGCCCAAAACAATCGCTCACCACAAGCTTTGCCCCACTTCTCACAGAAGCCATCCCTGCAGCTCCCATCTGCTTCCACAGCCTTGCCATGTCAACCCAATACACTTCCCTGCTCAGCATTGCTCTGCCCAGTGCTGGTTGCAGAGGGTATTATTTATTTGTTTTTTTGGATGTGTGAACTCTTTACAAGGGAGGATAGTGATAGGAGAAGGGGTGACGGTTCTAAACTAAAAGAGGGTAGATTTAGATTAGACTTGAGGAAGAAATTCTTTGCTCAGAGGGTGGTGAAGCACTGCCATGGGTTGCTCAGAGAAGCTGTGGATTCCCCTTCCCTGGAAGCGGACAAGACCAGGTTGGATGGAGCTTTGGGCCTCCTGACATAGTGGAAACCGTTCATGCCCATGGCGGGGCATGGTGGGAGGGGCAGTGTGACTGGATGGTCGTGAGGGTCCCTTCCAACCCAAACCATTCTGAGATTCTATGGTTCCAAGGTGGTGTCCAGC
>NW_026109815.1:0-22849 GCF_013377495.2 Cygnus atratus
CCGCATGGTCGTGTCCCCACCAATGTCCCCATGGCTGTCCCCATGACCCCAAGGCTGCCCCAAAGTCCTCAAGATTGTCCCCAAGGCCCCAAGGTTGTCCCCAGTGCTGTCCCCATGGCCCCAAGATTGTCCCCATAGTCTCAGGGTTGTCCCCAAGACCCCAAGCTTGTCCCCAAGGCTGTCCCCATGGCCCCTGGGTTGTCCCCAAGGCTGTCCCCATGTCCCCAAGATTGTCCCCAAGGCCATCCCCATGTCCCCAAGGCCGTCCCCATGGTCCCAAGATTGTCCCCATGACCCCAAGGCTGTCCCCAAGTCCCAGAGATTGTCCCCAAGGCCGTCCCCATGGTCCCAAGATTGTCCCCATGACCCCAAGGCTGTCCCCAAGTCCCAGAGATTGTCCCCAAGGCCGTCCCCATGGTCCCAAGATTGTCCCCATGACCCCAAGGCTGTCCCCAAGTCCCAGAGATTGTCCCCAAGGCCGTCCCCATGGTCCCAAGATTGTCCCCATGACCCCAAGGCTGTCCCCAAGTCCCAGAGATTGTCCCCAAGGCCGTCCCCATGGTCCCAAGATTGTCCCCATGACCCCAAGGCTGTCCCCAAGTCCCAGAGATTGTCCCCAAGGCCGTCCCCATGGTCCCAAGATTGTCCCCATGACCCCAAGGCTGTCCCCAAGTCCCAGAGATTGTCCCCAAGGCCGTCCCCATGGTCCCAAGATTGTCCCCATGACCCCAAGGCTGTCCCCAAGTCCCAGAGATTGTCCCCAAGGCCGTCCCCATGGTCCCAAGATTGTCCCCATGACCCCAAGGCTGTCCCCAAGTCCCAGAGATTGTCCCCAAGGCCGTCCCCATGGTCCCAAGATTGTCCCCATGACCCCAAGGCTGTCCCCAAGTCCCAGAGATTGTCCCCAAGGCCGTCCCCATGGTCCCAAGATTGTCCCCATGACCCCAAGGCTGTCCCCAAGTCCCAGAGATTGTCCCCAAGGCCGTCCCCATGGTCCCAAGATTGTCCCCATGACCCCAAGGCTGTCCCCAAGTCCCAAAGATTGTCCCCAAGGCCATCCCCATGTCCCCAAGGCTGCCCCCTTGGCCCCAATATTGTCCCCAGGGCTGTCCCCATTGTCCCCAAGGCCGTCCCCAAGTCCCAGAATTGTCCCCACCACCACCTCCACCCCGTCCCCGTGTCCCCAAGCAGACGCAGCGCAGGCGGGCGTTGAGGGGAAGGGCCCGGGTGGGGGTGGGGGAGGGGGGTTTATTGAGGGTGGCCGCGCGTCCCCGAGGTCCCCGAGGTCCCCGAGAGCTGTCACTTGTAGAACTCGTGCTCCTGCTCGTCCTTCTTGATGACCGTCTTGTAGGCCTTCTCGAAGTCCTTGGCCAGCACGATGTACCGGTTCTCCCGCACCGCCAGCATGCCGCCCTGGGGACGTCACCGTGTCACCCGTGTCACCTCCGTCACCCGTGTCACACCCCCCCCCCCCCCCCATTCCGCGTCACCCAGGTCACCACCCCCCCCTCCACCTCGTGTCACTGAGGTCACGTCGCCCAGCTCCGCGCCGCCTTATGGTGGGTAGACCTGGCCTCCGTGTCCCCCAAGGATGGGGGGACAACCAATTTGTCACCCGTGTCCCCAACTTGTCACCCTTCTGGAGGTGGGCACGGCCTCCGTGTCACCTTGTCACCCTTCTCTAGGTGGACACGGCCTCAATGTCCCCAACTTGTCACCTTACTGTGGGTAGACCTGGCCTCCGTGTCGCCTCCGTGTCCCCCAACGATGGGGGGACAACCAATTTGTCACCCGTGTCCCCAACTTGTCACCCTTCTGGACGTAGACATGGCCTCCGTGTCACCTCTTTGTCACCCAGCCATGGAGGGACAACGCATTTGTCACCCGTGTCACCTCCTTGTCACCTTACGGTGGGTAGACCTGGCCTCCGTGTCGCCTCCGTGTCCCCCAATGATGGGGGGACAACCAATTTGTCACCCGTGTCCCCAACTTGTCACCCTTCTGGAGGTGGACACGGCCTCCGTGTCACCTTGTCACCCTTCTCTAGGTGGACACGGCCTCAATGTCCCCAACTTGTCACCTTACGGTGGGTAGACCTGGCCTCCCTGTCACCCAACCATGAAGGGACAACGCATTTGTCACCCGTGTCCCCAACTTGTCACCCTTCTGGAGGTGTCCCTGTGTCCCCACGTCCCCTGTCTCCATGTCCCCATGTCCCCTGTCCCCCTGTCACCCACCTCCTGGCAGATGGAGTTGATGTCGGCCCCCGAAATCTTGTCCGGCCGCGCCACGTCTGGGTGAGGGTGAAGGAAGCCAACGGTCCCCGGTGTCCCCGATGTCCCCAATGTCCCCTCCCTGTCCCTATTGGGTCCCCGATGTCCCTCTGGAGTCCCTGATGTCCCTCGGTGTCCCCATGGCCCTTGGTGTCCCCCCATATCCTTCGGTGGCCCCGGTGTCCCACCACGTCCCCATGTCCTTGGTGTCCCCATGTCCCCAGTTGTCCCCACGTCCCCTCATTGTCCCCTTGTCCCAATTGTCCCCATGTCCCCCATTGTCCCCACGTCCCCTACGTCCTCCATTGTCCTCACATCCCCTCGTTGTCCCCGTGTCCCCCATCGTCCCCATGCCCCCCACTGTCCCCATAACCCTTCATTGTCCCCGCGTCCTCCATCGTCCTCATTTCCTCATTGTCCCCTTCGTCCCCATCGTCCCCCCATTGTCCCCAGATCCTTTCATTGTCCCCATGTCCCCCATTGTCCCCACATCCCCTCAACCGTTCCCACGTCCTCCATCGTCCCCATGTCCCTTCAACATCTCCACATCCTCCTTTGTCCCCATGTCCCCCATCACCCCCACCTCCCTTTATTGTCCCCATGTCCCCCATCATCCCCGTGTCCCCTTATCGTCCCCACGTCCCCAGTTGTCCCCACGTCCCTTCAACATCTCCGCATCCTCTGCTGTCCCCATGTCCTCCATCGCCCCCAGGTCCTCCACCATCCCCATGTCCCCTTATCGTCCCCGTGTCCTCCATCGTCCCCGTGTCCCCTTACTGTCCCCCACGCCCCGCACCGTCCCCACGCCCCCCGATTGTCCCCACGTCCCCGGATACAGTCCTCGAGGTCCACCTCCTCGGACAGGTTCATCTTGCCGGTGATGGTGGAGAAGATGAGGCGCTTCTGGCGCCGGTCGGGCAGCGGGAACTCGATCTTGCGGTCCAGGCGGCCGGGCCGCAGGAGCGCCGGGTCCAGCGTGTCCGCGCGGTTGGTGGCCATGATCACCTGGGCGGACACATCACCCGTGGGACCTCCTAGAACCCACAGGACCTCCTAGAACCCGTGGGACCTTCCAGAACCCATGGGACATCCCTGGCACTTACAGGGTCACCTAGAACCTGTGGGATAACCCTGGTACCTCTAGGATCACCTAGAACCCGTGGGTCCTCCTAGAACCCGTGGGACAATCCTGGGACCTATGGGACAACCTAGAACCTGTACGACCATCTAGAACCCATGGGACACCCCTGACATCTATGGGACCACCTAGAACCTGCGGGACAGCCCTGGCATCTATAGGATCACCTAGAACCTGTGAGATAACCCTGGCACCTATAGGACCGCCTAGAACCTGTAAGACTCTCTAGAATCCATGGGACACCACTGACACCTATGGGACAACCTAGAACCCATAAGACCATCTAGAACCCATAGGACACCCCTTGGCACCTATGGGACCTCCTAGAACCCGTGGGACAGCCCTGGTACCTATGGGACCTTCTAGAACCCACAGGACCACCCAGCACCCATGGGACACCCCCAGAACCCGTGGAACTCCCGTAGGACCACCTAGAACCCACAGGACACCCCCGGCACCCATGGGACCACCTAGAACCCTCGGGACCTCCTAACACCCATGGGACCTCCTAGCACCCATGGGATGTCTCCAGCACCCGTAGGGCCACCTAGCACCCATGGGACCTGGTGCCAGGGACACCAATAGGGTGCTGGGAACGCCAGGAACCCTCAGGAAGCCAGGGACACCTCTGGGCCTCCTGGGGACACCCCCAGGACATCGGGGACACCCACGGGACTCTGGGGGCACCCACGGGACCCCGGGGGCACCCACCTTGACGTTGACGTTCTGGTCGAAGCCGTCCATCTGGTTGAGGAGCTCCAGGAGGATGCGCTGGACCTCGCGGTCGGCTGGGGAGGGGACGGGGGGGGGGTGACACCCAAAGGAGACCCCCCCAGCACCCCTCGGAGCCCCGGCATGGGGACACCCCAAGGATTGATTGGGGACACCGAGGGTTGGGTGATCCCACCTTGGGGTCCATGAACCCCACCGTGGAGCCACCCAAAGGACCAGGGGACACCGCGGGGTCCCTGACCCCAAAATGGGGTCCTCCAAGGGGTCCCTGAACCCCACCCTGGAGCCACCCCGAGGACCGGGGAACCCCAAAGGTTGGGTGATCCCATCATGGGGTCCTCCAAGGACCCATGAACCCCATCCTGGAGCCACCCCAAGGACCAGGAGACACCAAGACGTCCTCCAGGGTACCCCCGAACCCCACCCTGGAGTCACCCCGAGGACCAAGAGACACCAAGGGTTGGGTAACCCAACCATGGTGCCCCCAAACCCCATCCTGGAGGCACCCCAAGGACCAGGAGACACCAAAATGTCCTCCAAGATATCCCCGAACCCCACCCCAAGGACCAGGGGACCCCAAAGGTTGGGTGATCCCACCTTAGGGTCCTCCAAGGTCCCCCTGAACCCAATCCTGTGAGCCACCCAAAGGACCAGGAGACACCATGGGGTCTTTGAACCCAAAACGGGGTCCTCCAAAGGGTCCCTGAACCCCATCCTGGAGCCACCCCGAGGACCGGGGAACCCCAAAGGTTGGGTGATCCCATCATGGGGTCCTCCAAGGACCCATGAACCCAATCCTGTGAGCCACCCAAAGGACCAGGGGACACCAGGGGGTCCCTGACCCCAAAACGGGGTCCTCCAAGGGGTCCCTGAACCCCACCCTGGAGACACCCCGAGGACCAAGAGACACCAAGGGTTGGGTGATCCCACCACGGCGCCCCCAAAACCCCATCCTGGAGCCACCCCAAGGACCAGGAGACACCAAGACGTCCTCCGAGGTGCCCCCGAACCCCACCCCGGAGCCACCCCGAGGTCTGGGGGTGGGTGGGGTCCATCCAGGGGTCCCCACGCCCCTCCCCCTCACCTCCGGTCTGGGCGTCGAAGCGCTTGGTGGCGATGGCGTCGATCTCGTCGATGAAGATGATGGCGGGCGCGTTCTCCTTGGCCAGGCGGAAGACGTCGCGCACCATGCGGGGCCCCTCCCCCAGGTACTTCTGCACGAACTCCGAGCCCACCACGCGGATGAAGGCGGCTGGGGGCACCCAAAGGCGCTGGCACCCAGGCGGCGGGGTCGCGGGGTCACCCCCCAAAACCTCCCAGGGTGCCGCCAGCACCCTGGGGTGCCACCACCAGCTTCCGGCGTCACCTCGAGCTTTTGGCGTCACCTCAAAAGCCTCTGGGGTCACCAGCAACCCCAAGGACCCCACCGCTACCTCAAGGACCCCATCAGCACCTCAGGGTGCCCACCAGCACCCATGGGTGTCAACGCCACCCCTCGGGTGCCACCACCACCCCGGGGTGCCACCAGCACCCCAAACACCCCGCCGGCACCCCAAGGACCCCACAATCATCTGAGGACCCCCGTTAGCACGCCAAACATCCCACCAGCACCCCAAAGACCCCATTAGCACCCTGGGGTGTCCTCAGCACCCCAAGGACCCAACCATCACCCCAAGGACCCAACCACCACCCATGGGTGCCACCACCACCCCAAGGACCCAATGGACACCCATGGGTGCCACCACAACCCCAAGGACCCAACGACGACCCCAAAGACCCAACCACCACCCCAAGGGCCCAACCACCACCCATGGGTGCCACCACAACCCCTGGACCCAACCACGACCCCAAGGACCCAACCATGACCCCAAGGACCCAACCATGACCCCAAGGGCCCAACCACCACCCATGGGTGCCACCACCACCCCAAGGACCCAACCACCACCCCAAGGGCCCAACCACCACCCATGGGTGCCACCACAACCCCTGGACCCAACCATGACCCCAAGGACCCAACCATGACCCCAAGGACCCCACCACCACCCCAAGGACCTCACCACCACCCCAAGGACCCCACCACCACCCCAGAAACACCCCAGCACCCCCAAAAACACCCCCCCCCCCAGCACCCACGGGTGCCCCACCTGTGGTGTGATGGGCCACCGCCTTGGCCAACATGGTCTTCCCGCAGCCGGGCGGACCGTACATGAGGACACCCCGCGGGGGGTCAATGCCGATCTAGGAGGGGGGACACGAACCCCATGGGGACGTCACGGGGACCCCAAAGCGTCCCACGGGCGTGTCCCCACCCCCACCCCCACCCCAGGGTGCTGTGGGGGGACCCACCTGCTTGTAGAGCTCGAAGTGGGTGAGGGGGAGCTCGACGGCCTCGCGCACCTCCTGCTTCTGGATGTCCATGCCCCCGATGTCGGCGTACATCACGTCGGGCTTCTGGTCTGGGGACAGGGCAGGTCAGGGGGGGACACCCACGGGGCCACCAGGAAAGGGGGGGGGGCACCCGGGGGCTTCTCCTGGCCAGGTTGGGGACCTCCAAGGATGGAGGACCACCACCCAACTAGGCCTAGACATTGGCTCTACCGTGGGACATCAAGGAGAAGATCCCTGGTCCACTCTACTCCTCAAAACTGGCCAAACCTCCCCAAAAACCCTTCAAATAAATCCTGGATGATTTAGGATCTTGTCCCAAAAGACCTTGGGTAGACCCAAGGATGGAGACCCACCACCATCTAGGTCTAAATCCTGGCTTTAGCCTCCTAGGACATCAGGGAGAAGATCCCTGTTCCACTCTACTCCTCAAAACTGGTCAAACCTCCCCAAAAACCCTTTAAATAAATCGTGGATGATTTAGGATCTTGTCCCAGAAGACCTTGGGTAGACCCAAGGATGGAGACCCACCACCATCTAGGTCTAAATCCTGGCTTTAGCCTCCTAGGACATCAGGGAGAAGATCCCTGTTCCACTCTACTCCTCAAAACTGGTCAAAATTCCCCAAAAACCCTTCAAATAAATCCTGGATGATTTAGGATCTTGTCCCAAAAGACCTTGGGTAGACCCAAGGATGGAGACCCACCACCATCTAGGTCTAAATATTGGGTTTATCCTCCTAGGACATCACGGAGAAGACCCCTGGTCCACTCTACTCCTCAAAACTGGCCAAACCTCCCCCAAAAAAACTTCAAATGTATCGTGGATGATTTAGGATCTTGTCCCAGATGATGTTGGATAGACCCAGGGATGGAGACCCACCAGCCATTTAGATCTAATCATGGTCTCTATCCTCTTGGAATCCCAAGGAGAAGACCCCTGGTCCACTCTACTCCTCAAAACTGGTCAAACCTCCCAAAAAAAACTTCAAATATATCATGGATGATTTAGGATCTTGTCCCAGAAGACCCTGGGTAGACCCAAGGATGGAGACCCACCACCATCTAGGTCTAAATCCTGGCTTTAGCCTCCTAGGACATCAGGGAGAAGATCCCTGGTCCACTCTACTCCTCAAAACTGGTCAAACCTCCCCAAAAACCCTTCAAATATATCGTGGATGATTTAGGATCTTGTCCCAGAAGACCTTGGGTAGACCCAAGGATGGAGACCCACCACCATCTAGGTCTAAATATTGGGTTTATCCTCCTAGGACATCACGGAGAAGACCCCTGGTCCACTCTACTCCTCAAAACTGGTCAAACCTCCCCAAAAACCCTTCAAATAAATCCTGGATGATTTAGGATCTTGTCCCAGAAGACCTTGGGTAGACCCAAGGACGGAGACCCACCACCCATTTGGGTCTAAATCCTGGCTTTAGCCTCCTAGGACATCAGGGAGAAGATCCCTGTTCCACTCTACTCCTCAAAACTGGTCAAAATTCCCCAAAAACCCTTCAAATAAATCCTGGATGATTTAGGATCTTGTCCCAGATGACGTTGGATAGACCCAGGGATGGAGACCCACCAACCATTTAGATCTAATCATGGTCTCTATCCTCTTGGAATCCCAAGGAGAAGATCCCTGGTCCACTCTACTCCTCAAAACTGGTCAAAATTCCCCAAAAACCCTTCAAATAAATCCTGGATGATTTAGGATCTTGTCCCAAAAGACCTTGGGTAGACCCAAGGATGGAGACCCACCACCATCTAGGTCTAAATATTGGGTTTATCCTCCTAGGACATCACGGAGAAGACCCCTGGTCCACTCTACTCCTCAAAACTGGCCAAACCTCCCCAAAAACTCCTCCCTCCCGTCCCGTGGAGGTGGTGGCCCACCCCAGGGAGGTGATGGCCCACCCCAGGGAGGTGGTGGCCCATCCGCGGAGATGGTGGCCCATCCTGTGGAGTTGGTGGCCCATCCCGCGGAGGTGGTGGCCCACCCCATAGAGGTGGTGGCCCACCCCGCAGAGATGGTGGCCCACCCCAGGGAGGTAGTGGCCCATCCCAGGGAGGTGGTGGCCCATCCTGTGGAGTTGGTGGCCCATCCCGCGGAGGTGGTGGCCCACCCCATAGAGGTGGTGGCCCACCCCGCAGAGATGGTGGCCCACCCCAGGGAGGTAGTGGCCCATCCCAGGGAGGTGGTGGCCCATCCTGTGGAGTTGGTGGCCCATCCCGCGGAGGTGGTGGCCCACCCCATAGAGGTGGTGGCCCATCCCAGGGAGGTGGTGGCCCATCCCATAGAAGTGGTGGCCCACCCCATGGAGGTGGTGGCCCATCCCATGGTGCTCATGGCCCACCCCATGGAGGCGGTGGCCCACCCCACAGAGGTGGTGGCCCATCCCATGGAGGTGGTGGCCCACCCCATGGAGGCGGTGGCCCATCCCATAGAGGTGGTGGCTCACCCCATAGAAGTGGTGGCCCATCCCAGGGAGGCGGTGGCCCACCCCATGGAGGCGGTGGCCCATCCTGCAGAGGTGGTGGCCCACCCCATAGAGGTGATGGCCCACCCTATAGAGGCGGTGGCCCATCCCAGGGAGGTGGTGGCCCATCCCATAGAAGTGGTGGCCCACCCCATAGAGGTGGTGGCCCATCCCATGGTGCTCATGGCCCACCCCATGGAGGCGGTGGCCCACCCCACAGAGGTGGTGGCTCACCCCATAGAGGTGGTGGCCCATCCCAGGGAGGCGGTGGCCCACCCCATGGAGGCGGTGGCCCATCCCGCAGAGGTGGTGGCCCACCCCATAGAGGTGATGGCCCACCCCATAGAGGTGATGGCCCACCCTATAGAGGTGGTGGCCCATCCCATGGTGGTCATGGCCCACCCCATGGAGGCGGTGGCCCATCCCGCAGAGGTGATGGCCCACCCTGTAGAGGTGGTGGCCCATCCCATGGTGCTCATGGCCCACCCCATGGAGGCGGTGGCCCACCCCACAGAGGTGGTGGCTCACCCCATAGAGGCGGTGGCCCACCCCATAGAGGTGATGGCCCATCCCGCAGAGGTGGTGGCCCACCCCATAGAGGCGGTGGCCCACCCCATAGAGGTGATGGCCCACCCCATGGAGGTGATGGCCCACCCCAGGGAGGTGGTGGCCCACCCCATAGAGGTGATGGCCCACCCCATAGAGGTGATGGCCCACCCCATAGAGGTGATGGCCCACCCCAGGGAGGTGGTGGCCCACCCCATGGAGGTGATGGCCCACCCCAGGGAGGTGGTGGCCCACCCCATAGAGGTGATGGCCCACCCCAGGGAGGCGGTGGCCCACCCCGCGGAGGCGGTGGCCCACCTGAGGTGAGCATCATGATGCTGCTGTCGGCCTCGGGGGGCAGGACGTCCACCAGGGCGTTGCTGTGCTTGTGCAGGGCCACCGAGGCGTTGGGCTTCAGCAGCTCGCGGTCGATGGTGCTCAGGATGCGCACGTAGTAGTTGGAGCCTGCGGGGACCGGGCCGCGGTGTCCCCAACGGGGTGGCGACCACCGGGGCGGGGGCCACCGGGGCCACCCCGTTGGGCTCCTCGTCTCTACCACGGTCCTACAAGCGTCCCCGTGTGCCTCATGACCATAGCCATCATCCTACAAGTGTTCCTCATGACCCCAACCATGATCCTACAAGTGTCCCCGTGTCCCTCATGACCCCAACCATGATCCTACAAGTGTCCCCATGTCCCTCATGACCGTAGCCATGATCCTACAAGTGTCCCCGTGTCCCTCATGACCCCAACCTTGACCCTACAAGTGTCCCCGTGTCCCTCATGACCCCAACCATGACCCTACAAGTGTCCCCATGTCCCTCATGACCATAGCCACAATCCTACAAGTGTCCCTCGTGACCCCAACCATGACCCTACAAGTAGCAGTGTCCCCTCATGGCCATAACCATGACCCTACAAGCGTCCCCATGTCCCTCATGGCCATAACCATGATCCTACAAGTGTTCCTCATGACCCCAACCATGACCCTACAAGTGTCCCCGTGTCCCTCATGACCATAATCATGATCCTACAAGTGTTCCCATATCCCCTCATGACCCCAGCCATGATCCTACAAGTGTCCCCGTGTCCCTCATGACCCCAACCACGACCCTACAAAAGTGTCCCCATGTCCCTCACGACCCCAACGATGATCCTACAAGTGTCCCTCATGACCCCAACCATGATCCTACAAGTGTCCCTCATGACCCCAACCATGATCCTACAAGTGTCCCTGTGTCCCTCATGACCCCAACCACGACCCTACAAGTGTCCCCATGTCCCTCACAACCCCAACGATGATCCTACAAGTGTCCCTCATGACCCCAACCATGATCCTACAAGTGTCCCCGTGTCCCTCATGACCGTAGCCATGATCCTACAAGTGTCCCTCGTGACCCCAACCATGATCCTACAAGTAGCAGTGTCCCCTCATGGCCATAACCATGACCCTACAAGCGTCCCCATGTCCCTCATGGCCATAACCATGATCCTACAAGTGTTCCTCCTGACCCCAACCATGATCCTACAAGTGTCCCCATGTCCCTCAGGACCACACCCAAGATCCCACAAGTGTCCGTCATGACCCCAACCATGACCCTACAAGCGTCCCCGTGTCCCTCACGACCCCAACCACGGATGCGCACGTAGTAGTTGGAGCCTGCGGGGACCGGGCCGCGGTGTCCCCAACGGGGTGGCGACCACCGGGGCGGGGGCCACCGGGGCCACCCCGTTGGGCTCCTCGTCTCTACCACGGTCCTACAAGCGTCCCCGTGTCCCTCACGACCGTAGCCATGATCCTACAAGTGTTCCTCATGACCCCAACCATGATCCTACAAGTGTCCCCATGTCCCTCATGACCATAGCCATGATCCTACAAGTGTCCCCATGTCCCTCAGGACCACACCCAAGATCCCACAAGTGTCCGTCATGACCCCAACCATGATCCTACAAGCGTCCCCGTGTCCCTCATGACCATAATCATGATCCTACAAGTGTCCCCATGTCCCTCAGGACCATAACCACGATCCTACAAGTGTCCCTCGTGACCCCAACCATGACCCTACAAGTGTCCCCATGTCCCTCATGGCCCCAACGATGATCCTACAAGTGTCCCCATGTCCCTCAGGACCACACCCAAGATCCCACAAGTGTCCCTCGTGACCCCAACCATGACCCTACAAGTGTCCCCATGTCCCTCAGGACCACACCCAAGATCCCACAAGTGTCCGTCATGACCCCAACCATGACCCTACAAGCGTCCCCGTGTCCCTCACGACCCCAACCACGGATGCGCACGTAGTAGTTGGAGCCTGCGGGGACCGGGCCGCGGTGTCCCCAACGGGGTGGCGACCACCGGGGCGGGGGCCACCGGGGCCACCCCGTTGGGCTCCTCGTCTCTACCACGGTCCTACAAGCGTCCCCGTGTCCCTCATGACCATAGCCATCATCCTACAAGTGTTCCTCATGACCCCAACCATGATCCTACAAGTGTCCCCGTGTCCCTCATGACCCCAACCATGACCCTACAAGTGTCCCCGTGTCCCTCATGACCCTAATCGTGATCCTGCAAGTGTCCCTATGACTCTTCATGACCCCAACCATGACCCTACAAGCGTCCCCGTGTCCCTCATGACCCCACCCACGACCCTAGAAGTACCCCCACGACCCTAACCATGACCCTGCAACTGTCCCCACATCCCTCACGACCCCACCCATGATCCTACAAGTATCCCCGCGTCCCTCACGACCCCACCCATGACCCTACAAGTGTCCCCGCGTCCCTCACGACCCCACCCATGACCCTACAAGTATCCCCGCGTCCCTCACGACCCCACCCACGACCCTACAAGTATCCCCGCGTCCCTCACGACCCCACCCACGACCCTACAAGTATCCCCCCGTCCCTCACGACCCCACCCATGACCCTACAAGTATCCCCGCGTCCCTCACGACCCCACCCATGACCCTACAAGTGTCCCCGTGTCCCTCATGACCCCAACCATGACCCTACAAGTGTCCCCATGTCCCTCATGACCATAGCCATGATCCTACAAGTGTCCCCGTGTCCCTCATGACCCCAACCATGACCCTACAAGTGTCCCCATGTCCCTCATGACCCTAATCGTGATCCTGCAAGTGTCCCTATGACTCTTCATGACCCCAACCATGACCCTACAAGCGTCCCCATGTCCCTCATGACCCCACCCACGACCCTAGAAGTACCCCCACGACCCTAACCATGACCCTACAAGTGTCCCCACATCCCTCACGACCCCACCCATGACCCTACAAGTATCCCCGCGTCCCTCACGACCCCACCCATGACCCTACAAGTGTCCCCGTGTCCCTCATGACCCCAACCATGATCCTACAAGTGTCCCCATGTCCCTCATGACCCCAACCATGACCCTACAAGTGTCCCCGTGTCCCTCATGACCCTAATCGTGATCCTGCAAGTGTCCCTATGACTCTTCATGACCCCAACCATGACCCTACAAGCGTCCCCATGTCCCTCATGACCCGACGCACGACCCTAGAAGTACCCCCACGACCCTAACCATGACCCTACAACTGTCCCCACATCCCTCACGACCCCACCCATGACCCTACAAGTATCCCCCCGTCCCTCACGACCCCACCCATGACCCTACAAGTATCCCCGCGTCCCTCACGACCCCACCCATGACCCTACAAGTGTCCCCGTGTCCCTCACGACCCCAACCACGACCCTACAAAAGTGTCCCCATGTCCCTCACGACCCCAACGATGATCCTACAAGTGTCCCTCATGACCTCAACCATGATCCTACAAGTGTCCCCGTGTCCCTCATGACCCCAACCACGACCCTACAAGTGTCCCCATGTCCCTCACAACCCCAACGATGATCCTACAAGTGTCCCTCATGACCCCAACCATGATCCTACAAGTGTCCCCGTGTCCCTCATGACCGTAGCCATGATCCTACAAGTGTCCCCGTGTCCCTCATGACCCCAACCATGACCCTACAAGTATCCCCGCGTCCCTCACGACCCCACCCACGACCCTAGAAGTACCCCCACGACCCTAACCATGACCCTACAACTGTCCCCACGTCCCTCACGACCCCACCCATGACCCTACAAGCGTCCCCGTGTCCCTCATGACCATACCCACGATCCTACAAGCGTCCCTGCGTCCCTCGCGACCGTACCCCCGCTCCTACAAGTATCCCCGCGTCCCTTCACGACCCCACCCACCGCCCCACAAGCGTCCCCCTCACCCCGTAACGCCCCCAGTCCCCCGCCCCCCACCCGTGGTGGAGCCGACGATGGCGGTGTTCTGGTCGACGGCCTCGAGGAACTGCCCGATGACCAGGGGGATGCTCTGGATGCGCTTCACCTCCTCCTGCGCGTGCAGGAACTCCTTCTTCAGGTTCTTCTGCTCGTCCTTGATGTACTCCTCCTGCACCTCCAGGAACTCCAGCTCCTGCTGCAGCTTCTGCGGCGGGGGGCGGGGGGGGGACGGGACGCGCGTGGGTCCCCAGAGGGCCACCGCGGGTCCCCGAGGGGCCACCGCGTCCCCAAGAGGCGTCACGTGTCCCCCAGGTGCCCAAGTCCCTGAGGGGTCATCCCCTATCCCCAGGGTGCCCCACGTGTCCCCAAGGTGCCCCACGTGTCCCCAAGGGGCCCCACGTGTCCCCAGGGTGCCCCACGTGTCCCCAAGGGGCCACACCACGTCCCCCATGGGTCCCCGAGGGGCCACCGCGGGTCCCCGAGGGGCCCACGCGTCCCCAAGAGGCCCCACGTGTCCCCGCGGTGCCCAAGTCCCTGAGGGGTCATCCCATATCCCCAGGGTGCCCCACGTGTCCCCAAGGGGCCACACCACGTCCCCCACGTGTCCCCGAGGGGCCACCGCGGGTCCCCAAGGGGCCCACGCGTCCCCAAGAGGCGCCACGTGTCCCCGCGGTGCCCAAGTCCCTGAGGGCTCATCCCGTATCCCCAGGGTGCCCCACGTGTCCCCATGGGCCACCCATGTCCCTGAGGGCCCCACATGTCCCCCACGTGTCCCCGAGGGGCCACCGCAGGTCCCCGAGGGGCCCACGCGTCCCCAAGAGGCGTCACGTGTCCCCAAGGTGCCCAAGTCCCTGAGGGGTCATCCCGTATCCCCAGGGTGCCCCACGTGTCCCCAAGGGGCCACACCACGTCCCCCACGTGTCCCCGAGGGGCCACCGCGGGTCCCCGAGGGGCCCACGCGTCCCCAGGAGGCGCCACGTGTCCCCCACGTGCCCAAGTCCCCGAGGGGTCATCCCATATCCCCAGGGTGCCCCATGTGTCCCCATGGGCCACCCATGTCCCTGAGGGCCCCACATGTCCCCAAGGGGCCACACCACGTCCCCCACGTGTCCCCGAGGGGCCACCGCGGGTCCCCGAGGGGCCCACGCGTCCCCAAGAGGCGCCACGTGTCCCCTAGGTGCCCAAGTCCCTGAGGGGTCATCCCGTATCCCCAGGGTGCCCCACGTGTCCCCAAGGGGCCACACCATGTCCCCCACGTGTCCCCGAGGGGCCACCGCAGGTCCCCGAGGGGCCCAAGCGCCCCCAAGAGGCGCCACGTGTCCCCGCGGTGCCCAAGTCCCTGAGGGGTCATCCCATATCCCCAGGGTGCCCCACGTGTCCCCAGGGTGCCCCACGTGTCCCCAAGGTGCCCCACGTGTCCCCAAGGGGCCACACCACGTCCCCCACGGGTCCCCGAGGGGCCCAAGCGTCCCCAAGAGGCGCCACGTGTCCCCGCGGTGCCCAAGTCCCTGAGGGGTCATCCCGTATCCCCAGGGTGCCCCACGTGTCCCCATGGGCCACCCATGTCCCTGAGGGCCCCACATGTCCCCAAGGGGCCACACCACGTCCCCCACGTGTCCCCAAGGGGCCACCGCGGGTCCCCGAGGGGCCCAAGCGTCCCCAAGAGGCGCCACGTGTCCCCGCGGTGCCCAAGTCCCTGAGGGGTCATCCCGTATCCCCAGGGTGCCCCACGTGTCCCCAAGGTGCCCCACGTGTCCCCAGGGTGCCCCACGTGTCCCCAAGTGGCCACACCACGTCCCCCACGGGTCCCCGAGGGGCCCAAGCGTCCCCAAGAGGCGCCACGTGTCCCCCACGTGCCCAAGTCCCCGAGGGGTCATCCCATATCCCCAGGGTGCCCCATGTGTCCCCATGGGCCACCCATGTCCCTGAGGGCCCCACATGTCCCCAGGGGGCCACACCACGTCCCCCACGTGTCCCCGAGGGGCCACCGCGGGTCCCCGAGGGGCCCAAGCGTCCCCAAGAGGCGCCACGTGTCCCCCAGGTGCCCAAGTCCCCGAGGGGTCATCCCATATCCCCAGGGTGCCCCACGTGTCCCCAGGGTGCCCCACGTGTCCCCAAGGGTCCCCAAGGGGCCACCACGGGTCCCCATGGGCCACCCATGTCCCTGAGGGCCCCTCATGTCCCCAAGGGGCCTCAGATGTCCCCCAGGGGCCACCCCACATCTCCAACACACCTCGATGTCCCCAAGACACCTCGATGTCCCCAAGGGGCCACCCCGTGCCTCCGAGGGTCCCAAGTGTCCCCGAGGGGCCCCACATGTCCCCAAGGTGCCACCCCCCTGTCCCCGAGGTGCCCCCACATGTCCCCAAGGCCACCCCATGTGCCCCCAAGGTGCCGCCCCATGTCCCCAAGGGCCACCCATGTCCCTGAGGGCCCCACATGTCCCCGAGGTGCCACCCCATGTCCCCAAGGTGCCCCCCCCGTGTCCCCAAGGTGCCCCCCCGTGTCCCCAAGGGCCACCCATGTCCCTGAGGGCCCCACATGTCCCCGAGGTGCCACCCCATGTCCCCAAGGTGCCCCCCCCGTGTCCCCAAGGTGCCCCCCCGTGTCCCCAAGGTGCCCCCCCGTGTCCCCAAGGGCCACCCATGTCCCTGAGGGCCCCACATGTCCCCGAGGTGCCACCCCCGTGCCCCCGAGGTGCCCCCCCCATGTCCCCGAGGGCCCCACATGTCCCCGAGGTGCCACCCCATGTCCCCGAGGTGCCCCCCCCGTGTCCCCAAGGTGCCCCCCCGTGTCCCCAAGGGCCACCCATGTCCCTGAGGGCCCCACATGTCCCCGAGGTGCCACCCCATGTCCCCGAGGTGCCACCCCCGTGCCCCCGAGGTGCCCCCCCCATGTCCCCGAGGGCCCCACATGTCCCCGAGGTGCCCCCACATGTCCCCGAGGTGCCCCCCCCGTGTCCCCAAGGTGCCCCCCCGTGTCCCCAAGGGCCACCCATGTCCCTGAGGGCCCCACATGTCCCCGAGGTGCCACCCCATGTCCCCGAGGTGCCACCCCCGTGCCCCTGAGGTGCCCCCCCCATGTCCCCGAGGGCCCCACATGTCCCCGAGGTGCCACCCCATGTCCCCGAGGTGCCCCCACATGTCCCCGAGGTGCCCCCCCCGTGTCCCCGAGGGCCCCACATGTCCCCGAGGTGCCACCCCATGTCCCCGAGGTGCCCCCACATGTCCCCGAGGTGCCCCCACATGTCCCCGAGGTGCCCCCCCCCGTGTCCCCGTGTCCCCACCCACCTTGTAGCGGCTGTAGAGGTCCTCCAGGTCCTCGGGCTCGGGGACGAGGAAGGACAGCCCGGCGTGGGGACGCGGCACGGCCAGCGCGGGGAGGTCGTCCTGGGGGGGGAGGGGGGGGGTCACCCAAATCTGGGGGGCGGGGGGGGACACCCCGATGTCCCCCAGGATATTTGGGTGTCCCCAACACCTCGGTGTCCCCAGCGTTCGGGGGTCCCCAACGCTTGGGTGTCCCCAAAACACGCCTGGATGTCCCCAAGACTTGGTGTCCCCAACGCTTGGGTGTCCCCAAGAGGCCCCGATGTCCCCAAAACTTGGGTGTCCCCAAACCTTGGTGTCCCCAGGAGACCTCGGTGTCCCCAAAATACGTCCAGGTGTCCCCAAGAGACCCCGATGTCCCCAAATCTTGGGGGTCCCCAAAAGACATTTGGGCGTCCCCAAGAGCCATCGGTGTCCCCAAAACTTGGGTGTCCCCAAAACGTATCCAGGTGTCCCCAAGAGACCCCGATGTCCCCAAATCATGGGTGTCCCCAAAACTTGGTGTCCCCAGGAGACCTCGGTGTCCCCAAAACACGTCCAGGTGTCCCCAAGAGACCCCGATGTGCCCAAAACTTGGGGGTCCCCAAGACCCCGATGCCCCCAACACCTCAATGTCCCCAAGACACCGGAGCGTCCCCAAGAGACCTCGATGTCCCCAAAACTTGGGGGTCCCCAAAACATATCGGGGTGTCCCCAAGAGACCCCAATGTCCCCAAATCTTGGGGGTCCCCAAAACTTGGTGTCCCCAGGAGACCTTGGTGTCCCCAAAACACGTCCAGGTGTCCCCAAGAGACCCCGATGTCCCCAAAACTTGGGGGTCCCCAAACCTTGGTGTCCCCAAAACACGTCCAGGTGTCCCCAAAAGATCCCGATGTCCCCAAAACTTGGGGGTCCCCAAAACGTATCGGGGTGTCCCTAAGAGACCCCGATGTCCCCAAATCTTGGGGGTCCCCAAAACTTGGTGTCCCCAGGAGACCTTGGTGTCCCCAAAACACGTCCAGGTGTCCCCAAGAGACCCCGATGTCCCCAAAACTTGGGGGTCCCCAAAAGACATTTGGGTGTCGCCAAGAGACCTCGATGTCCCCAAAACTTGGGTGTCCCCAAAACGTATCCAGGTGTCCCCAAGAGACCCCGATGTCCCCAAAACTTGGGGGTCCCCAAAAGACATTTGGGTGTCGCCAAGAGACTTCGATGTCCCCAAAACTTGGGTGTCCCCAAAACGTATCCAGGTGTCCCCAAGAGACCCCGATGTCCCCAAAACTTGGGGGTCCCCAAATCTTGGTGTCCCCAAAACACATCCAGGTGTCCCCAAGAGACCCCGATGTCCCCAAAACTTGGGGGTCCCCAAAAGACATTTGGGTGTCGCCAAGAGACTTCGATGTCCCCAAAACTTGGGTGTCCCCAAAACGTATCCAGGTGTCCCCAAGAGACCCCGATGTCCCCAAATCTTGGGGGTCCCCAAAACTTGGTGTCCCCAGGAGACCTCGGTGTCCCCAAAACACGTCCAGGTGTCCCCAAGAGACCCCGATGTCCCCAAATCTTGGGTGTCCCCAAGAGCCATCGGTGTCCCCAAAACTTGGGTGTCCCCAAAACGTATCCAGGTGTCCCCAAGAGACCCCGATGTCCCCAAAACTTGGGGGTCCCCAAATCTTGGTGTCCCCAAAACACATCCAGGTGTCCCCAAGAGACCCCGATGTCCCCAAAACTTGGGGGTCCCCAAAACGTATCGGGGTGTCCCCAAGAGACCCCGATGTCCCCAAATCTTGGGGGTCCCCAAAAGACATTTGGGCGTCCCCAAGAGCCATCGGTGTCCCCAAATCTTGGTGTCCCCAAAACGTATCGGGGTGTCCCCAAAAGCCCCCGATGTCCCCAAATCTTGGGTGTCCCCAAAACTTGGTGTCCCCAGGAGACCTCGGTGTCCCCAAAACACGTCCAGGTGTCCCGAAGAGACCCTGATGTCCCCAAAACTTGGGGGTCCCCAAATCTTGGTGTCCCCAAAACACGTCCAGGTGTCCCCAAAAGAACCCGATGTCCCCAAAACTTGGGGGTCCCCAAAAGACATTTGGGTGTCCCCAAGAGACATCGGTGTCCCCAACCCTTGGGTGTCCCCAAAACGTATCCAGGTGTCCCCAAGAGACCCCGATGTCCCCAAATCTTGGGGGTCCCCAAAAGACATTTGGGTGTCCCCAAGAGACCTCGATGTCCCCAAAACTTGGGTGTCCCCAAAACGTATCCAGGTGTCCCCAAGAGACCCCGATGTCCCCAAATCTTAGTGTCCCCAAAACTTGGTGTCCCCAGGAGACCTCGGTGTCCCCAAAACACGTCCAGGTGTCCCCAAAAGACCCCGATGTCCCCAAATCTTGGGGGTCCCCAAAAGACATTTGGGTGTCCCCAAGAGCCATCGGTGTCCCCAAAACTTGGGTGTCCCCAAAACGTATCCAGGTGTCCCCAAAAGCCCCCGATGTCCCCAAATCATGGGTGTCCCCAAAACTTGGTGTCCCCAGGAGACCTCGGTGTCCCCAAAACACGTCCAGGTGTCCCCAAAAGACCCCGATGTCCCCAAAACCTGGGGGTCCCCAAGACATTTTTGGGGGTCCCCAAGACACTTCGACGTCCCCAACACCTCGGTGGCCCCAAAACCCCCCCAATTGTCCCCAAAACCCCCCCCAATTGTCCCCAAAACCCCCTCAGATCCCCGCCCCCCCCCCCCAAAAAAAACCCTGAGACCTCCCTGAAAACCCCTCGTTTATCCCCAAAATCTGGGCGTGTCCCCCCGCCCCCCCCAGCTTGTGGCTGTCCCCAAGGTCACCTGGAGACCCCAAAACCCCACGGTTTTACCCCAAAATCTGGTTACCCCCCCCCCAAAAAAAACAGGTGGCCCCAATACGCGGTTGACCCCAAAATCTCCATTTCCCCCCCCCAAAGAAATGTTTTTCTCCCCAAATCCCAAAACCCCTCTTTTCCTCCCCAAAAAACAAAACCCCCGTTTCCCCACCCAAAAACCCCAAACCCCTCGTTTTACCCGAAAACCCCCTTTTTCACCCCAAAACCCCAAACCCCCATTTTTCACCCCAAAACTCACCTCCTCCCCCCCCAAAACCCATCTCCTCCCCTCCCCCTGGCTCCCCCCAACTTGTGCGCACCCCCGCAGTCACCCAGAGTCCCAAAAAAGCACAATTTTACCCCAAAACCTGTCTGCCCCCCCAAAAAAAGTGTCCCCAAAACCCCCCTTTTCCACCCCAAAACCCCAAACCCCCATTTTTCCCCCAAAAACCCAACTGCCCGCCCCCAAACTCCACTCCTCCTCCACCCCCGGCTCCCCCCCACCCGTGTGCACCCCCCTGGTCACCTAGAGTCCCAAAACCCCCCAATTTTACCCTAAAAACTGTCTCCCCCCCCAAAAAATAACAGTTTCCAAAAACCCTCCATTTTTTCCCCAAAAACCCACCTCCCCCACCCCAAAACCCAGCTCCCCCCCTCCCCCCGGCTCCCCCCTATCCGTATGCACCCCGCCAGTCACGTGGGTGCCCCAAAAACCCCCGATTTCCCCCCAAAACCCGCGCCCCCCCAAATAAAAACAGTGTCCGAAACCCCCCCAGTTTTCCCCCAAAACTGAACTGCCCCCCCCCCAAAACCCCGCTCCCCCCCTTCCCCCGGCTCCCCCCTACCCGTGTCCGCCCCCACGGCCACGTGGGTGTCCCAAAAACCCCCGATTTCGCCCCAAAACCGCGCCCCCCCCCCCCACCTGCGCCTTCTCCCCCAGCACCCCGATCTCCTCCATCGTGACTCGGCGCGCGGGGACCGACGGGAACTGGGCGGGAGGGGGCGGGGCGCGGGGCCTTATGGGAAGAGGGCGGGACGCGGGGCATGCTGGGAGTTGTAGTCCGGCCGCGGGGGAGGAGCGCGGCGCGTCCGTGTGAGGCGCGGGTGTTGATGGGAGTCGTAGTCCGGCCGCGGGGTGTGCTGGGAAATGGAGTCCAATGGAGCCCTGCCGCCATCTTGTGTCCTCCCCCCGCCAATGTCCCCAAACTCGTTTTTTTGTCCCCAAAGTGTCCCTCGTTGTCCCCAAACCCACAGATTTGTGTCCCCCCATGTCCCCAAACGCCTCTTTTTATCCCCAAAGTGTCCCCCGTTGTCCCTAAACTGGCAGATTTGTGGGCCCAAAGTGTCCCCCCATGTCTCCAACGCCATCTTGGTGTCCCCAAAATGTCCCCAACCCCATATTTGTGACCCCCCCAATGTCCCCAACCCCATTTTTGTGTCCCCAAAATGTCCCCTCATTGTCCCCAACCCCATTTTTGTCCCCCCGAGTGCCCCCCCCGTGTCCCCAACCCCACAACTTTGTGTCCCCAAAGTGTCCCCTCATTGTCCCCAACCCCATTTTTGTCCCCCCCACGTCCCCCCATTGTCCCTAAACCCATTTTTGTGTCCCCAAAATGTCCCCCCCCATGTCCCCAACCCCACAACTTTGTCCCCAAAATGTCCCCTCAGTATCCCTGAACCCCATTTTTGTGCCCCCCCAATGTCCCAAAATGTCCCCAATGCCATATTTGGGTCCCCAAATGTCCCCAACCCCATATTTGTGTCCCCAAAATGTCCCCAAACCCCATGTTGTGTCCCCAAAATGTCCCCCCCCCGTGTCCCCAACCCCATATTTGTGTCCCCAAAATGTCCCCAAACCCCATTTTGTGTCCCCAAAATGTCCCCCCCGGTCTCCAACCCCGTATTTGTGTCCCCAAAATGTTCCCAACCCCATATTTGTGTCCCCAAAATGTCCCCAAACCCCATTTTGTGTCCCCAAAATGTCCCCCCCCGTGTCCCCAACCCCATATTTGTGTCCCCAAAATGTCCCCCCCCCGTGTCCCCAACCCCATATTTGTGTCCCCAAAATGTCCCCAAACCCCATTTTGTGTCCCCAAAATGTCCCCCCCGGGTCCCCAACCCCATATTTGTGTCCCCAGAATGTCCCCAAACCCCATTTTGTGTCCCCAAAATGTCCCCTAATTGTCCCCAACCCCATATTTGTGTCCCCAAAATGTCCCCAAACCCCATTTTGTGTCCCCAAAATGTCCCCCCCCGGGTCCCCAACCCCATATTTGTGTCCCCAAAATGTCCCCAAACCCCATTTTGTGTCCCCAAAATGTCCCCCCCGGGTCCCCAACCCCATATTTGTGTCCCCAAAATGTCCCCAAACCCCATTTTGTGTCCCCAAAATGTCCCCCCCTGTGTCCCCAACCCCATATTTGTGTCCCCAAAATGTCCCCAAACCCCATTTTGTGTCCCCAAAATGTCCCCCCCGGGTCCCCAACCCCATATTTGTGTCCCCAAAATGTCCCCAAACCCCATTTTGTGTCCCCAAAATGTGCCCCCCCGGGTCCCCAACCCCATATTTGTGTCCCCAAAATGTCCCCAAACCCCATTTTGTGTCCCCAAAATGTCCCCCCCGTGTCCCCAACCCCATATTTGTGTCCCCAAAATGTCCCCAAACCCCATTTTGTGTCCCCAAAATGTCCCCCCCGGGTCCCCAACCCCATATTTGTGTCCCCAAAATGTTCCCAACCCCATATTTGTGTCCCCAAAATGTCCCCCCCCGTGTCCCCAACCCCATATTTGTGTCCCCAAAATGTCCCCCCCCCGTGTCCCCAACCCCATATTTGTGTCCCCAAAATGTCCCCAAACCCCATATTTGTGTCCCC
>NW_026109816.1:0-22690 GCF_013377495.2 Cygnus atratus
CAAAACTGACGTACTAGCCGCTTGCTGTTTCTATTTTTTTGGTTTTCTTTTCAGTAGTCTCCTCAAAAGTTGTTGTGGACACGTTGTGTATCTTTTCTGTTCTTCCAGGATTCATTCTTCAGGAAAGACGACCATGAAATCTGAGGGCTGTGGACAACCATCTACCAGATGGTTGTTGCAGTTGCCTTTGGTCACGTCATTCGTCCTTTTAGCTCGCCCTTTCCTCTATCTTGAGTTGAATTTTTGTGCAGCGCTATGTTTGCAGTGGTAGCCGAGTTTGCAGTTTGCGGCCGAGGTGTTTTTGATTAAAAACGATCTTAACTGTAATAGTGAATTCACAGAGTGTGGCTTTGTATGATGACTCCCACGATCATAACATTTTTCTCCTTTGTCACAGACAGGAGAAAAGCTCTTTCCAGAGAGATGGAGAAGGAATTAATTAGACCTCTGCCTCATCCTGCAAGACCAGAAGACATGGAGTAACTGTAAGCTGTGATTCTCAGGAGACATACTAAGAGTCTCGGGTTCCTTTTCTGCCCGCCCCCCAAGGCCTTGGGCACGTTGGGTTCACCCTGGGAAGGGCACGTTGCTCAGGGCAGTTATTTCCTCCCCTAGACGACGTGGGGTACATTTCTCTGCTGCACTTGTGGTTTTCCACCTGTAGTTTTTCACTTGTGGTTTTCCACGTGGTTCGCACTGCTTCCATTATTGAGAAAACGGTTTGGGAAGCTGCGTCTGCCACTTCTCAGGATTTTCTGCCGCCACCTGCTGGCAAAAAAAATCAGTAACGCAGGTGGAGCCATGTAGGACTTCTCAGAGGTAAGCCTTCAACGTACGGGGACCCCTAAACTCGTGAGCCAAGCACGCAAGACAAATGTCCGTGGCACAAAGATCAAGGACGACTTCTCAGAGGTAAGCAGCTTTCCCTTTGTTTTCCCATCCTCTCAGGAGCCCTCTTTATGATGCTTGTACACACTTCAGGCTCACAACACTCATTTTCTCCTCTACTTAGTATTCCTAGTCCCTGGCTAACCCGTCCTCCCTCCCCCCACTTTCCAAAGACCTACGTGCTCTGCTCAGGTCCCTCCTGAGGTCTTACAGATCTTTTAAATCTGCTCAGCATTCTTTCTGGCTTGTTCTGTGCCATTATTTTTTCCCTGCTCCTTTTGAGAATGTCTGTACCCTTTTCAGATCTCGATTGGGTTGGCTTTTTTGAACCCATCTGCATAGCCTTTTGTTTTTTAGATAGTCTACTAAGGTAGGTTACTTCTCTGGTGAGTTATTTTACTACATTGAATTGTATTTTTGTGGTTTGTAATCTGTTACACTCCTAGATTATTTCTACCTATGTAAAGAAAGGTTTCAGCTAATTACAGTCAAAAACAGTTTTAGTTACCTACTTGGTAATATTGTCGTTTCAATAATCAGGACTGAAGCAAAAGCACAGGAATTGTTGCCTCTAGTAACGCCCCACACACCGTTGAGCTAAGCCAAATAAAAAACGCAGCTGCTGCTCTCTTTATCCCTTCCTGTGCTTTGCCCCTCCTCTTTCCCAGGTGATTGGGGCAGGGTGCCGGGTGGGGCCTAATGGTATATGAGCCGCAGGTGTCCTGTCAGAGAGCTCATTCTGCCTGAGCTGCTCTTTGGGGTAAGTGCTTTGTTTTTCCTTCAGTCAGTTGCAGTTTTTTTTTTTTTTAAGGTGCGTCAGAGTCTAGGGGTTGATGCGTTTCTAAGTTGAAAGAGATAAGTACATCTATTGAAAGTAACATCTAGTAGGATCATTTAAAGTAAACTAATCTATATAGTAGTAGATGCCTTTATTGCATGCAGCTCTTCTTCAGGTGAGTAATTCTTATAGTATAAGTAATTCTTCTCCCATGTTTTGGTCACGATGTTTGTAGCGTGCCTTTTTATGTGTGTGTTTGGCCTGGGGCTGTCCTGCCTGACAATTAGTGATGGTAGCTAAAGTGGTGGTTCATCAGTGCAATAATACATTGTCCTGACTCTTTTGGGAAAGACATCTGGTCTGTCTCTGGGCGAATACTCAAGCTCTGGGCGAGTACTCAAGGGCAGCTGGCACAGAGTCTTTTTTCTTTTTTTCCCAGCAGTAGGTAAACCTTAGGAGGAATTGGTCAAAGGAAACAGCAACTGTGAAGTTCTTGTTCGGCAACTCGGTGACTGGTTTGATCTACTTCTCAGATGTAGAGGCAAATGGACTGCTCTTTTGAAATGATAAAATAAAAAACATGAATTTTGTCAAATGTGGCAGTGCCTGTTTGCATTCTGTTTATTGCTTTGCCAGTGGTAGATAACGCTTATAAGGAATAGGTCAAAGGAAAGAGCGCCTTCTGGAACCGTGAAGCTCTGCTTTGGCAACTCGGTGACTGGCTTGACCTGCTGTCCATCATCAGAGGGAAGCGGACTGCTGTTTTGAAAATAAGAAATTAAAAAAAAATTATTAAAAATCTAAAAAAATTAGGGTGCTGCTCTGTGGCACCTGGAGGACTGCCACTCTGTGTGGCAGTTAAAAGAATGTGATTTGGAGATGGAGAGCAGCAGAGGTAAAGCAGCTGGGAAGATAGGTATAGGTATTGCAGTAGGTAGGCTGTGGTTATGAGGTGCCTCAGGGTGTGCTTTTCGTCTTGTTTCTGCCCTTCCGTCGTGCAGCCTTGGAGAGGTGAATTCCCCATGTTGTGGAGTGGTGCAAAAAGGTGAGAGGGCTGTCAGCCCGATCAGTTTCCTTCACCAAAGCTAAGGCAGGTCTTTCAAGAGAAACAGCCTGGTTGCCTGTGCTGTACTCTGCACGCTGTTGACCTAAACCACACCAAAAACAGGGCTGCTGTTCCTCTTGCTCTCTTTACCTCTTGTCATGCATGGCCCCTCCCATTTCCCATGTGATTGGGGTGGGGTGCTGGGTGGGGTGCAATGGTATATGAGTTGCAGGCATCCCATCAGAGAGCTCATTCTGCCTGGACTGCACTTTGGGGCAAGCGCTTTGGTTTTCCTTCAGTCAGTTGCAGGGGTCTTTAGGTGGGTCAGAGTCTATGGACTGATGGGTTTCCAAGTAGAGACCGGTACGCACATCATTGTGAGGCAACAACTAGTAGAATCTATTAGAGTAAACCAATCTAGTAATAGGTGCCTGCATTGCACGCAGCTCTTCTTCAGGTGAGTAATTGTTACAGCATGTTTACGGATAGGATGGCAATGTTACTTTGTGTGTTTGCTTTGTGGTTCGGGGTCCCTTATGATTTTTGCAGAATTAAGGCAAATATTATCAAAGTTATAACGTTGGTGGCAAAGTGATGGAGCAGGGTTTAGGAGGTAAGTATCATCGAAGCTCCCTGTATAAGCATGTATCTGAAAACAGCAGCAGTAGGCGTGTAAGGTGTAGTCTTTTTCAGGGTTAGGGACAGTTCGTTCTATTTTTGGAGCTTTTGCCTGCGGTTTGGCTGGCTGTAGAGTCTTTAGACCTTGCAGCCTTCTAGATTTTAAGTGCTTGGAATTCACACAATAGAGGTGTGCTTAGGAGGTGTTGCCGGCTACCTTGTTTTTAAGAAATGGTGGGGTACGGTTCCTCGACTGCATAAGCACGGTAGTATTACGGAGAGACTGAGCAGGGTCACCTTTTTCATCTGTAAAGGGTAAGTCTGTGATTGCTGCTGCCCAGGCACATTTTCGTGCCCATCACTACAGTTATTTTACTACATCAACTAGAGTAAAATTCCAGTTTCTCTTTTAGAGGTGCTATAGGTAGCTTCAGAGAACGGGTGGAAGCATCTGCCATGTGGGGTAGGTAAGCAGCTGAGGTAAAGGAGCGGATGAAAGTAACTGTCCTAAGGGTGCTGTGGCTTTTGCTGCTGTGGTTGCTTTCTCTTCTGTTTATCAGGTGCCACAGGCAAGGTGGGCTGTGATAGCCTTTAGAATAGGAGCAATGCAGGTCACTTGAATGCTGTTTGGTTCCTGAGGCAGGTGTTGTAGAGGAAAAAGGTTGTCTGGCGTGGCAGTTCCTGATGGTGGCCTTCTTCAGTAGGTGAAGAGGTGCCTGAAGCCCCATGCTGTGGAGCCTGAGTACGCCTCGCTGAGGATGAAGCCTGCTTTCCAGCAGTTCCCAAAGCTGTGTTGAGGCTGAAATGCTGTGTCTGTGTTTGGGTTGCACCTTGGTGAGTGTAGGAATGGGTTTTAAGTCAGTGCAGCAGAGGGCCAGGCTCCAGTGTCCTGTAGTGTGTTTTGACCCATCAGCATAGCCTTTTGGTTTTCAGATGGCCTACTCAAGTACGTGATTTTTCCTGTGAGTGATGTTATTACATGGAATTGTTTTTTTTTTTTTTTTGGCGTGTAATCTGTTATGCTCCTAGATTTTTCTTTCTATGTAAAGAAAGGTTTGAGCTAATTCCAGCTGAAAAAATTTCAGTTGCTTGCTTGGTCATATTGTCCTTTCAATATTCAAAGCTGCAGCAAAAGCATGGGGATTGTTGCTTCTAGAAACACCCCAGTTCTCTTGTCTGCAGTCTGCATGCTGTTGAGCTAAAACAGATTTAGAAAAAAAAAAGTAAACAAAAACAACAAACAAACCACCACAGCTGCTGCTGCTCCTGCTCTCTTTCTACTTTCTTGTGCTTTGCCCCTCCTTTTCACCTTTCCCAGGTGATTGTGTTTGGGTGCTGGGCGGGGCCAAATGGTATATGAGCCCCAGGTATGCCATTAGAGAGTTTATTCTGCCTGGGCTGCTCTTTGGGGTAAGTGCTTTGTTTTTCCTTCAGTCAGTTGCAGGGCTCTTTGGGCAGGTTGGTGTCTATGGATTTCTAGATTTTAAGTGCTTGGAAATCACTTACTAGAGGGATATTTAGCAGAGAATGTTGGCTCATTTGTTTTTGGGATGGTGGGATACACTTCCGGTTTTGGGTTATATTTGAAACTGTAGATGTATCAAGCCACTTGTGTAACTCTCCAGAAGACTAAAACGAGCTTGATTACATGCTACAAGAGGCTTGACCACATAGGCGCAGTATTACCAAGAGACTGAGCAGGGTCGTATCAGAGTTACCTTTTCATCTATAAAGGGTAAGTCTGTGATTTGGCGCGGCGCCGCCCGGGCAGCTTTTGGCGCGGCGCCGCCCGGGCAGCTTTTGGCGCGGCGCCGCCCGGGCAGCTTTTGGCGCGGCGCCGCCCGGGCAGCTTTTGGCGCGGCGCCGCCCGGGCAGCTTTTGGCGCGGCGCCGCCCGGGCAGCTTTTGGCGCGGCGCCGCCCGGGCAGCTTTTGGCGCGGCGCCGCCCGGGCAGCTTTTGGCGCGGCGCCGCCCGGGCAGCTTTTGGCGCGGCGCCGCCCGGGCAGCTTTTGGCGCGGCGCCGCCCGGGCAGCTTTTGGCGCGGCGCCGCCCGGGCAGCTTTTGGCGCGGCGCCGCCCGGGCAGCTTTTGGCGCGGCGCCGCCCGGGCAGCTTTTGGCGCGGCGCCGCCCGGGCAGCTTTTGGCGCGGCGCCGCCCGGGCAGCTTTTGGCGCGGCGCCGCCCGGGCAGCTTTTGGCGCGGCGCCGCCCGGGCAGCTTTTGGCGCGGCGCCGCCCGGGCAGCTTTTGGCGCGGCGCCGCCCGGGCAGCTTTTGGCGCGGCGCCGCCCGGGCAGCTTTTGGCGCGGCGCCGCCCGGGCAGCTTTTGGCGCGGCGCCGCCCGGGCAGCTTTTGGCGCGGCGCCGCCCGGGCAGCTTTTGGCGCGGCGCCGCCCGGGCAGCTTTTGGCGCGGCGCCGCCCGGGCAGCTTTTGGCGCGGCGCCGCCCGGGCAGCTTTTGGCGCGGCGCCGCCCGGGCAGCTTTTGGCGCGGCGCCGCCCGGGCAGCTTTTGGCGCGGCGCCGCCCGGGCAGCTTTTGGCGCGGCGCCGCCCGGGCAGCTTTTGGCGCGGCGCCGCCCGGGCAGCTTTTGGCGCGGCGCCGCCCGGGCAGCTTTTGGCGCGGCGCCGCCCGGGCAGCTTTTGGCGCGGCGCCGCCCGGGCAGCTTTTGGCGCGGCGCCGCCCGGGCAGCTTTTGGCGCGGCGCCGCCCGGGCAGCTTTTGGCGCGGCGCCGCCCGGGCAGCTTTTGGCGCGGCGCCGCCCGGGCAGCTTTTGGCGCGGCGCCGCCCGGGCAGCTTTTGGCGCGGCGCCGCCCGGGCAGCTTTTGGCGCGGCGCCGCCCGGGCAGCTTTTGGCGCGGCGCCGCCCGGGCAGCTTTTGGCGCGGCGCCGCCCGGGCAGCTTTTGGCGCGGCGCCGCCCGGGCAGCTTTTGGCGCGGCGCCGCCCGGGCAGCTTTTGGCGCGGCGCCGCCCGGGCAGCTTTTGGCGCGGCGCCGCCCGGGCAGCTTTTGGCGCGGCGCCGCCCGGGCAGCTTTTGGCGCGGCGCCGCCCGGGCAGCTTTTGGCGCGGCGCCGCCCGGGCAGCTTTTGGCGCGGCGCCGCCCGGGCAGCTTTTGGCGCGGCGCCGCCCGGGCAGCTTTTGGCGCGGCGCCGCCCGGGCAGCTTTTGGCGCGGCGCCGCCCGGGCAGCTTTTGGCGCGGCGCCGCCCGGGCAGCTTTATCTCAGATCGAGCTAACGAGCAGCTGAGGTAAAGGAGCTGGGAAGAGGGAGGTATTGCAGCAGGTACGCTGTGCCTATGAGGTGCCTCAGGGTGTGCTTTTTCTCTTGTCTCTGAAGGTGCCTAGTGCAGCCTTGGACAGGGAAATCCCCGTGTCACGGAGCAGTGAGGGAAGGTGAGCGTGTTGTCAGCTTAGTGGTCCCTTATCCGAAGGGAAGACATTCAGGTGTTTCCCTCTGAGGGTCTGAGGTGAGGCTGTTTGGGACAGAGGAGCAGTATGGCAGGTGGTCGCTTGCAAGCACAGTGGTCATTTTGTCCTTTAGTATTCCCAGGTGGCATGGGTGATGCTGGCTGTTCCTTTCGAGCTTGGATCTAACTTCCAGGTACAGAGGCAAGTGGACTGCTGTTTTGAAATGATAACGTTAAATATGGGGTCACTTATGTTGTTGAGGGACGGGTGCTAATGCTGGCAGCTGAACGTTTATCTTCTGACTGTGTTTTCCTTTGTTCAGGCTGAAACGCAGTGTGCAGTACAGGACATCAAGACCCGAGCTATCTCTGGAGTGACTCTGGTGAGTGAACAGAGGTAGCTGTTATTTTTGGCTGTGGCTGTGACTGCAGTTATTTTACTACATCAAATAGAGTAAAATTCCAGTTTCTCTTTTAGAGGTGCTATAGGTGGCTTCAGAGAACGGGTGGAAGCATCTGCCATGTGGGGTAGGTAAGCAGCTGAGGTAAAGGAGCAGATGAGAGTAACTGTCCTAAGGGTGCTGTGGCTTTTGCTGCAGTGGTTGCTTTCTCTTCTGTTTATCAGGTGCCACAGGCAAGGTGGGCTGTGATAGTCTTCAGAACAGGAGCAAAGCAGGTCACTTGAATGCTGTTTGGTTCCTGAGACAGGTGTTGTAGAGGAGAAAAGCTTTAAATATTCAAAGCTGAAGCAAAAATAAATAAACCACAGCTGCTGCTTCTCCTCTTTCTACTTTCTTGTGCTTTGCCCCTCCTTTTCACCTTTCCCAGGTGATTGGGTTTGGGTGCTGGGCAGGGCCAAATGGTATATGAGCCCCAGGCATGCCATCAGAGAGCTCATTCTGCCTGGGCTGCACCTTGGGGTAAGTGCTTTGGTTTTCCTTCAGTCAGTTGCAGGGGTCTTTAGGTGGGTCAGAGTCTATGGACTGATGGGTTTCCAAGTAGAGACCGGTAAGCCCATCTTTGTGAGGTAACAACTAATAGGATCTGTTAGAGTAAACCAATCTAGTAATAGGTGCCTGTATTGCATGTAGCTCTTCTTCAGGTGAGTAATTGTTACAGCATGTTTACGGATAGGATGGCAATGTTACTTTGTGTGTTTGCTTTGTGGTTCAGGTTCCCTTATGATTTTTGCAGAATTAAGGCAAATATTATCAAAGTTATAACGTTGGTGGCAAAGTGATGGAGCAGGGTTTAGGAGATAAGTATCATCGAAGCTCCCTGTGTAAGCATGTATCTGAAAACAGCAGCAGTAGGCGTGTAAGGTGTAGTCTTTTTCAGGGTTAGGGACAGTTTGTTCTATTTTTGGAGCTTTTGCCTGCCGTTTGGCTGGCTGTAGAGTCTTTAGACCTTGCAGCTTTCTAGATTTTAAGTGCTTGGAATTCATGTAATAGAGGTATGTTTAGGAGGTGTTGCCGGCTAACTTGTTTTTGGGAAATGGGTGGGGTATGCTTCCTTTTTATTTGAGTTATCTTTTAATCTCTAGATATATCAAGCCATTTGCGTAACTGTCCAGAGGCTTCACAAAGAGTTTCAGTATGCATCGCAAGGGGCTTGACCGCATAAGCGCAGTATTACGGAGAGACTGAGCAGGGTCACCTTTTTCATCTGTAAAGGATAAGTGTGTGATTACCCCTGTTGGGGCTGCTGTGCATTCATGGCCTTTTGGCATTTGTGGACCTGAGGGTGGTTTTTTATTTTTCTGGCTCTCATCTCTGTGTTTGAGTCCTCTGCAAGGAGCTGTACTGTTTGCTTGTCCATCATGGATATGACCTTCTTGTAGCCCAGGGCATGGGCATGGACACTTGAATGAGGCACGAGGGTGAGTGGACGGCAGTGTGAGCCCTGAGTTGGTCAGTGGATTGTGTTAATGTGCTTTGCCTGTTGGGCAGGCTTTGGAAGCACCTTGCGACAGCAGAGTACATCTCCTGCCACGTTCCTGTGGCGCACCAGGCGTCAGCGGTTCCAGTTCGTGAAATGCTGGAGATGCTCGGAGCGCAAGAGGAGCTGGGAGCGTGATACATCAAATTGGTATGTTAGGTGAGTGAAGCGGTGGTACGGGATTGGGGAATGTGGGTCTGGGGCTTCTTGGCTGTTGGGGAAAGGAGGAAAGAAGAGGAGTGGGTATAGACTGTTTTGTGGATTGTCACATTTGTTTGTTCTTTCTCCTTGGTCTAAGCTACGTGACCTTGGCTCAGCACAGTAAATGGAAGCGCTAAGCCTGGATCGGGAAGGTGAGTGGAGAAAAGTTGGAAAAAGGGCATTGGTTTTGGTTTGGTAGTCTATTTGTCCCACCTCTGGGTGAGTCCTTTTTTCCAGGGACGAAGAAGATACTTGGAACATCCTAGTTGGCCTCTGTGGTCCACCTTGAGGATGGATTCAGACCCCTGAGAATTAAGTCTAGGGGCAAATACTGTGTGTTTGGGGGTGGTTGGCAGGGGAAGGCGGGCAGTTGTCTAGAGTTTGTCTGTCTGACTTCAATAGCAGAGCAGGTCAGTGGACTACTGTTTTGTTTTTGAGGTGGGTGTTTCACTGGAAGAAGTTTGGCTGGTGTGCCAGTGTCTGATGGCACTTTATTTCTGCAGGTGAAGAGGAGCCTTATGCCGGAAGCAATGTCCTGGCTAGCCTTTGTGTTCCTTGATAAGGATGGAACCTGCCTCCCATCATTCCCAAGCTAAGTTGGGGGGCAAGTGCTATGTTTGCTTTTGGGTTTTGAATGCACACATAGGGCGAGGGTCTGTGCTTTTAAGTCATTGCAGTGGATGGGGCCTTTTAGGATTGATCACGGTCAGACAGAGTGTATGGAGGGGTGGGATTCTGTCAGGTACAGCTTGAGCATGTGCCAGGCAGGGCAGTTGCAGCTTGGTGTCTGTGTTCTGTGTTGTCTGTGCTGTGCTGTTGCTCTTGGTGCTTGGCAGGCCCTGGGGAAGCCATCTTGAGGGCGTTGAACCCTTGACCTCACTGGAATAATGTTGATGCTCAATTGGAAGCTGAGCATTTCTTGTCTTGCAGTGGGAGCCTAAAGAGATCATTTCTTCTGTGCATGTAATATTTTTTGTATCAAACGTTTCTTGATGTGATCATGATCTGTTACGCGCTCCTCAGGTCTTGATATCCTCATTGCCTTCTTCCACTGGACAGATTAGATGGGCAACTTGCTAGCCACACCAAAGGTCCTAAATGCTTGTTTCACCATCGTAGGGCTGATCTGAGCGCTTCTTGACTGGCAGTCGCAGCTTAAAGCGCAGATGTGTTTCAGGTCTTGTGCATCATATTCAGTTTCAGATCGCATCTGTTTCCATCCTCACTCTTGCAAAAGTCATCTGGGTCGCATCAGGAGCTCTGTCTTGGGAGTTCATTTCCGAAGCATTTTTCTTATGGGGTTTGCACTCCCCATCCTTCTGGTCTCTTGTCTTAAAGGCAGGCTTTTTATGCCTCCATCATCCCAGTTCTGGCAGTTGCTTCCAGTCGCACGTTGTGACGTTTGAGTCTCTCCTTGGGTCTGCTGCAGAGCACCTGTTCTGACTTGCTGTCGCTGTAGGGCTTCCCTCTGGGAGTCTTTTTTTTTTTTTTTTTTGCGCATTGTGTTCTGTGTTTTGTTCGTAATGTTTGTAGTGCGCCTGTGTGTGTGTGTTTGGCCTGGAGCTGTCCTGCCTGGCAGTTAGTGATGGTAGCTAACGTGGCGGTCCATCGGTGTACTAATGCATTGTCCGGACTGTTTTGGCAAAGACATCCGGTCTGCCTCTGGGCACGTACTGAAGGGCAGCTGGCACAGAGTCATCTCAGTGGTGTTTGGCAAATGTGGAGGGGGAGACCTGAGCTGTTTGCAAGCAGCTGTTTGCATAGTGCTTGAATAGTGCTAGAGGAGAGGTCTGTCATTGAATCTTGAAGGCTCGCAGATGTGGAGCGTGTTTTTTTTTTTTTTTTTTTTTCTTCTCCAGTCCTAGATAAACTGTACGAGGAACCGGTCAAAGGAAAGAGCTCCTTCTGGAACTGTCAAGCTCTCGTTTGGCAGCTCGGTGACTGGCTTGGTCTACTTCTGAGGTGCCGCAGCAAGTTGTCTGCTGTTTTGAAATGGTAACATTGGCAATGGGGTCCCTTGTGTTGTTGAGGGATGGGTGCTAATGCTGGCATCTGAATGATTATCTTCTGACTGTTTTCATTTGTTAAAGCTTAAACGCAGTGTACAACCTGGGACGTCACACCCAGAGCTGCCTCTGGCAAGGTGAGCGATGAACAGATGGAGCACTTATAGTTGGGTTGCGGTTCTCACTGTCACTCTAAGTGTCCCCTCTTTTCTCTTTTAGAGGTGTTGTAGCTGGCTTAAGAGGGTAGATGGAAGCATCTGTCTTGGGGTAGGTAAGCAGGTGGAGGTAAGGCAGCAGATGAGAGTAACTGTCCTAGCCGTGCTGTGGCTTTGGATGCTGCCTCGGCCTATGCTTTTCTTCCTCTTTGACAGGTGTCTCGCAGAGGTTCAGAGGAGCAAACTGCATTCTGAAGAGCTGCGTAAGTAGGGCGGCTCATCATGAGCTGGGTTGGAGCGGAATGGCCAAGTAGCGTGAGGTGACTCTGAAGGGTCTCTGTCTTGCTTTGCAGGTGCCATGGCAGGCTTTCCACACAAGTGGCTGAGGACTTGAGATGAGACCAGAGAGTGACAAGGAACAGCACGTGCAGGGATGGTTTCCAAGCGCTGCGGTTGCTTTCTCTTCTGTTCATCAGGTGCCACAGGCAAGGTGGGCTATAACATCAGTCTTTAGAATTGGAGCAAAGGAGATGACTTGCATGCCGCAGGGCATCTGAGAAGGGTGTTTTAACAGGAAAAGTTTGTCTGGCGTGGCGGTGTCTGATTGCAGTGTGTTTCCGTAGGTGAAGAGGTGCCTGGAGCCCCATGTCATCTAGCCTGCGTGTGCCTTGAGGATGAAGCCTGCTTTCCAGCAGTCCCTAAAGCTAAGTTTGGCGTGAAATGCCCTGTCTGTGTGTCTTGGGTGGGGTTGTAGCTTGGTGTCTGTGTGATATGTGCATGGGGATGGCTTTTAAATCAGTGCAGCAGAGGAACAGAATCCAGTAACAACTGGGTGAAGAGGCCCTGGGTTCATCCTTTTCAGCCTAGTGTGTGCCAGGCAGGGCAGTTCCAGCATGTGTTCTATGGTGTATGTTTGTTTCTGTGTACTATAGTATCCATTTATCAGGTCTTGTTCCCATAGTTCTTGGCTTCTGCAGTGCTTGCTGAGCACCGTATCATGGGTCTTAAATGTATTGTCTGGTTGGCACGGGACTAGTAATGAAGTGTTTCTTGTCTTTCATTGGGACTTTAAAAGGCTGATCTCTCTCCAGAGCTTGATGTAGTCTACATTTCTTGATGGCGGCCATCATGGTCCTCAGTCGTGGGCTTGTGTATGTTCATGTACAGTTTGGGAGCATGGCTCCATGTGGTTTGGGGTCCCGGTTCTGTGGTTTTGGACTACTGTTTCTGGTTTGGGGGGGCGGATGTGGGTGGCTCTCTGCATGGTGCTGCCCTGGCCTGCCCCACCGCCGTGTGGTACCGCCCCGGCCGAGTTGGAGCATGTGAGCAGCTGAAGAAAAACAGCTAGCAAAAGAGAGGTATTGCAGCAGGTAGGCTGTGCCTGTGAGGTGCCTGAGGATCTGCCTTTTTTTTTTTTTTTTTTTTTCCTTTTGTGGATGCTTCCTGCAGTCTTGGAGAGGTGAATCCCCACATCGTGGAGTGCTGAGAAAAGGCGAGAGGGTCGTCAGCCCAGTCAGTGTCCCTAAGCAATGACCCCTAAGGCAAGTCTTTGAAGTGTTTCCCCTCTGTTTTAGTAGGTGCTGTGGCAGGCCTTCCTCAGAATCTGCTGAGGGTCTGAGGTGAAGCTGGGTGGTATAGAGGAGCAGTGTGGCGGGTGATTATTTGAGAACACAACGATCATTTTATCCCTTTGTTTTCCCAGGTGGTGTGGGTGATACCGGCTGTACTGTTGGAGCTTGGACTCAGAGAGGAATGGGTGAGCACAACCGTATGTTGCTTCAGTGGTAGTCAGCATTGCGGAGGAGGTGGGCATCAGGGCCGGTGTGCTAGTGAATGCTGGTACTCTGTTTTTGCAGATGATGATAAGCCTGGCAATGGGCTAAGATGTCTCCCAGTGGCTGTGCATTTCTTGAGGTGGAGGGAATTTACCATCCAGCAATCTGAGAGCTAAGTTGAGGGGCACCTGGTATTTGCATGTGTGGAGTGGCTGATGGGAGCTGGGAGCCAGAGCAGCACGGAGCCAGCTGGCTGAATATACTTGGTGCCACTGTGAGGGTGGTTCAGGCTGGGTCACCTTCAGGCTGCTTGAGACTGGGTCACCAGGCTAATAGAAGGAGCAGGGGGTATTTTGTAGTGTGAGTGTATGTGCCAGGCAGGACAGTTCCCATCTGTCTTGTAGTGCTGCTTCTGCAGCGTGTGTTCTGTGTTATGCGCTCCTCGGGTCTCAATATTCTCCTTGCTTCTTGCACTGGACTGACTAGACTGGCAACTTGGTAGCAGCACCAAAGGTCCTAAATGCTTGTTTTGTCATCATGGGTCTGATCCGAGCACTTCTTGTCTTGCAGTTGCAGCTTAAAGCGCAGATGTGTTTCAGGTCTTGTGCATCATATTCAGTTTCAGATCACATCTGTTTCCATCCTCACTCTTGCAAAAGTCATGTGGGCTTCATCAGGAGCTCTGTCTTGGGAGTTCATTTCCAAAGCATTTTTCTTATGGGGTTTGCACTCCCCATCCTTCTGGTCTCTTGTCTTAAAGGCAGGCTTTTTATGCCTCCATCATCCCAGTTCTGGCAGTTGCTTCCAGTCGCACGTTGTGACATTTGAGTCTCTCCTTGGGTCTGCTGCAGAGCACCTGTTCTGACTTGCTGTCGCTGTAGGGCTTCCCTCTGGGAGTCTCTTTTTTTTTTGCGCCTTGTGTTCTGTGTTTTGTTCGTAATGCTTGTAGCGTGCCTGTGTGTGTGTGTTTGGCCTGGAGCTGTCCTGCCTGGCAGTTAGTGATGGTAGCTAACGTGGCGGTCCATCGGTGTACTAATGCATTGTCTGGACTGTTTTGGCAAAGATATCCGGTCTGCCTCTGGGCACGTACTGAAGGGCAGCTGGCACAGAGTCATCTCAGTGGTGTTTGGCAGTGGTGTCATCGCAGTGGTGTTTGTGGAGGGGGAGACCTGAGCTGTTTGCAAGCAGCTGTTTGCATAGTGCTTGAACAGTGTACTGGAGGAGGTCTGTTGAATCTTGAAAGCTTGCGGATATGTGGTTTTGAATTTTTTATTTTTATTTCTTTCCCCACCCCAGTAGAGGGTAAACCTTAGGAGGAACCAGTCACAGGAAAGAGCTCCTTCTGGAACTGTCAAACACTTGGTAGGCAACCCGGTGACTGGCTTGATCTACTTTCCAGATGCTGAGGCAGGGGGGCTGCTGTTTTGAAACGATAAAATTAGAAATGGGGTCCCTTGTGTTGTTGAGGGATGGGTGCTAATGCTGGCATCTGAATGATTATCTTCTGACTGTTTTCATTTGTTAAAGCTTAAACGCAGTGTACAACACGGGACTTCACGACCAGAGCTGCTTTTGGTAAGGTGAGCGATGAACAGATGTAGCAGTTATTTTAGGGTTGCTGTTGTCACTGCACTTACTTAACTACACAAAATACAGTTAAAGTCCTGTTTATATTCCAGAGGTGTTGTTGCTGGCTTAAGAGAGCAGATGGAAGCATCTGCCTCGAGGGCAGGTGAGGGGGCAGAGTAGGGGAGCAGATGAGAGTACCTGTCCTAGCTGTGCTGTGGCTTTGGATGCTGCCGCGGCCTATGCTTTTCTTTTTCTTTTGCAGGTGCCTTGCACAGACTCAGAGGGGCCAAGCTGCACCCCTGAAGAGCAGCACGAGAAGGGCAGGCTGGTCGTGAGTGGGGTTGGAGCAGGATGGCCAGGTAGCGCAAGGTGACTGCGAAGGGTATCCATCTTGCTTTGCAGGTGCCATGGCAGGCTTTCCACAGAAGTGGCTGAGGATTTGAGAAGAGGTTACAGAGCATCAAGGAGCGGCACGTGCAGTGATGGCTTCCAAACGGTATGGTCGCTTTCTCTTCTGTTTATCAGGTGCCACAGGCAAGGTGGGCTGTGACATTAGTCTTTAGAATCGGAGCAAAGCAGGTCACATGAATGCCACAGGGCATCTGAGAAGGGTGTTTTAACAGAAAAAGCTTGTCTGGCATGGCAGTGCCTGATGGCAATGTGTTTCCACAGGTGAAGAGGTGCCTGAAGCCCCATCCTGTCTAGCCTGCGCACACGTCGCTAAGAATGAAAGCTGCTTTCCAGTAATTCAGACAGCCAAGTTACATCTCAGCCTCGAGCATCTGGGGACTGTGCCTGTGCTTTTGGGCCTGTCTGTAGCATTTGGCACCTGCATTAATACTTTCTTGCCATACGTGCAGGCTTCTGGGGCCTGTGTCTTGGGGGGAGGGTTGGGGCCAGTGTCTGGGGGGGGTGTGGAGCTGCTTGTACACCTTTGGGGCTTGCATCTGGGGGGGGTTGGGAGCTGTTTGTACAATGTAGGGATCTCCATCTGGAGGGGGTTGGGAGCTGCTTGTACACAGTAGGGTCCTGCCTTGGGCAAGGTTTGTAGCTGCTTGTACACCTTTGGGGTCTGCAGCTGGGGGGAGGTGAGAGGTGCTTGTCTACTGTAGGTGCCCATGTTGGGGGAGTTGGGAGCTGCTTGTACACTTTTGGGACCTGTGTCTGGGGGGGTGTTGCGAGCTGCTTGTACACCGTAGGGGCCTGCAGCTGGGAGGGGTTGTGAGTTGCTTGTAGACGCTAGGGGCTTCCCTCTATGGGGCTTTGGGGCCTGCCTCTGGGGGGGGGGGTTGGGAGCTGCTTGCACACCATTGGGGCCTGCCTCTGGGGGGGCTTGGCGTCTGCATCTGGGGAGGGGGGCGTTTCAGTTCATGGGGGGGGGGTTGGGAGCTGCTTGTGGACAGTTGGGGTCTGCATCCAGGTGTGGTTGGGGCTTGCGTCTGGGGGCGGTTTGGGGCCTGCTCGTAGACTTCTGCAGCCTGCGTCTGGTGTTTGGGGGCTTTGCTGTAGTGTTTGGGGCCTGCATTTTGGCTTTGGGATGTGCTTGGGGCCTGCGTCTGGGGCTTTTCTGTAGCATTTTGGTCGCGTGTTTGTGATTTGGGGTCTGTATCCAGGGTTTTGCCTTTTTGTAGTTTTCAGCTTTGTGTCTGTTTCTTTGTTGGTTGTGTAAGGAATGGTCCAGCAATTCGTGCCACTAAGGGATTTGAAGGGTTAACATTGAGGCCTGGGTTTAGGTGATAAGAGAACAAAGGGATTTCTTTAGAGAAAAACTGCTGACTCTGCATGGACGTGCAGTAACTTCTGACATCCGGCCAAGAGACCACCAGATAAGGAGGAAGAATATGAGCCTCCCGTCCGAGCGGCCCCCGAGAGACTACCAGAGACTGATAAGCAGGCGCCCTTGGGAGGACTTTGGAATTGGGAAACCAATTATAATAACCCTGCCTCTTTTTAAAGTAGTAATAAATATGAAGTAGCCTAGGAGTATAAAAAATCAGCCGTCTTACGTAACGGGTATGCGTCTTGGCGGAGCAGAGACTCCCAGCGCACCCAGCGCTGTTCGCTTGCCTCCATTTGTTTAATAAACTGTGAACTTTGATTGCAGGCCTTTTTGGGACTCAGTCATTATAACAGTTGTCTGGGGTTAGGGGCAGTTTGGGGTTTGGATCGTTAGTCAGTGTCATTAGCGTTGGGGGGTTGATATGAAGGGTTAGGGTTGTGGTTAGAGTTGTTAGGGTTAAAGGGAATAAGGATTTTAGGGTAAGGGGATCAAGGTTGTGGGAATAAAGATGTTTTTGCACGGAGTTACATCGTTTAGAGAGGGAAGGAAGGTGGTATTGAGATATGCTTGCAGTGATAAGAAAGCTTAACAGACAACCTTGTAAAATGCAGACAACCACAATCCTTAGAGCAATTGGGTGGAAATCCCAGGTGTAAGAAACATACCCACCTCAAAGAGGAAAACAGTCAAGAAAAAAAGAAAATTGACTTGTAACAGGCCAGCAGCTGTGTATTTTCTGTGAAGCACCGGATAGATTGCGAACCTGGATTACCCAGACAATGGGGAAACTGGGGAGGGTCCCGGTCAGCGAGAGGAAAAAAAAAATTATATGAACTGTGTTACGGAACTAGTAGGTGGCTTGTGGGACGCCTGCCATTGCAATCGTGAATAAAAATGCTACTTCACTGAGATCCTTGCCTGAGCCTATGTTATTGGTTACAGAGTGTTTCTAACAAGGTGTTAGGGGTTTAAGGTTTCAGGGCTAAGGCACTAGGGTTGGGTTTCAGGGTTAGGGTTTTCAGGGTTTAGGGTTAGGATTTTAAGGTTGTTAGGGTTGGAGTTTTAATAGTTAAGGTTTGGTGGGGTTAGTGTGTTAGGGCTTCAGAGTTTTTGGGGCTTTAGTGGTTATAGGGTTTTTAGGGTTAGGGTCTTAGGGTTTTATTTGTGGTCAGGTATTTAGGGTTAGGGTTTTAAGGTTTTAATTTTTTTTTTCAGGTTAAGGTCTCCAGGGTTAGGGTTTTGAGGGTCTTAAGTTTTTTGGGTTAGGGGTTTTAGGCATAGGTCTTTAAGCGTTTAGCGTGGTAAATGTTATTGGATTAGGGCTGTAAGGGTTTCTAGGGTTTTTAGGGTTAGGGATTTTAGGGTTAGGTTCAGGGGTTAGGGTTAGATCAGTGGGGGCCTTAGAGTTAGGGGTGAGGGTTGATAGGGGTTAGGCCTAATATTAGGGCGGAAGGCCAAAATAGGAGAGTGGGGCCCCCCCAAAAAATTGATGGGTCGAAGCCCCAAATTAGGGGAAGGAACCTCAAAATTGTGGGGTCCCCCAAAACTGGGCGGAAGAACTCTAATATTAGGGGGAAACCCAAAAAAGGATGGTGGGGGGACTCTAAAATGGGGGGGACCCCCAAAATTGGTCGGGTCCCTTAAAATTAGGGGAGGAAGCCCCAAATTAGGGGGATTGAGCCCCCAAATTGGGGGGAAGAACACTTAAATGGAAGTGTGCAATTCCAGAATTGAACATGGACCCCCCAGAACTGGGGGGGACTCCCCAAAATTGGGGGGAGACCCCCCCCATAATTGGGGTTAAAGGCCCAGAACTCGGGGGGCGAAGCCCCAAATTAAGGAAAGGAACCTCAAAAATGTGGTGAGAAGACCAAAATTTGGGGAAATAACTTTAATGTTAGGGTGGCAGGCCAAAAAACGATGGTGGGGGACCCCAAAATTGTGGGGGGCTTGGAATCGGGGGGGAATCCCCAAAATGGAGGGGGAACCCCAAAACGGGGGGGGGCGAAGCCCCAAATTAGGGGAAGGAACCCCAAAATTGTGGGGAAGAACCCTGAAATGGAGAGGTAAAAACCCAAAATTGAGGGGAAACCCCCAAAACGGAGGGAAAAAAACCTCCATAAACAGAAAACGGCAGGTGGAATGTAACAGAGCAAATAATGGCGTCCTACGGCAAGCAGCGAGGCTCAATTTCCCGGAGAGTGCTGGGAAATGTAGTTGTCAGGCACTGGGCTTCCGGGAGGCCATATTGGTTTCCCAGAGCATGCCGGGAGATTTAATTCTCGGGCACTGTGCTTCCGGCAAGCCATATTGTTTTCCCGGAGCATCCCGGGAGATGTAGTTTTCCGGCACTGGGCTTCCGGGAGGCCATATTGGTTTCCCAGAGCATGCCGGGAGATTTACTTCGAGGGAACTGGGCTTCCGGGAGGCCATATTGGATTCCCAGAGCATGCCGGGAGATGTAGTTTTCCGGCACTGGGCTTCCGGGAGGCCATATTGTTTTCCCAGTGCATGCCGGGAGACGCTGACAGAGTGTGTGGGGGGGTGGGATTCTGTCAGGTACAGCTTGAGCATGTGCCAGGCAGGGCAGTTCCAGCTTGGTGTCTCTGTTCTGTGTTGTCTGTGCTGTGCTGTTGCTCTTGGTGCTTGGCAGGCCCTGGGGAAGCCATCTTGAGGGCGTTGAACCCTTGACCTCACTGGAATAATGTTGATGCTCAGTTGGAAGCTGAGCATTTCTTGTCTTGCAGTGGGAGCCTAAAGAGATCATTTCTTCTGTGCATGTAATTTTTTTTGTATCAAATGTTTCTTGATGTGATCATGATATGTTACGCGCTCCTCAGGTCTTGATATCCTCATTGCCTTCTTCCACTGGACAGATTAGATGGGCAACTTGCTAGCCACACCAAAGGTCCTAAATGCTTGTTTCATCATCGTAGGGCTGATTTGAGCGCTTCTTGACTGGCAGTCGCAGCTTAAAGCGCAGATGTGTTTCAGGTCTTGTGCATCATATTCAGTTTCAGATCGCATCTGTTTCCATCCTCACTCTTGCAGAAGTCATCTGTCGCATCAGGAGCTCTGTCTTGGGAGTTCATTTCCGAAGCATTTTTCTTATGGGGTTTGCACTCCCCATCCTTCTGGTCTCTTGTCTTAAAGGCAGGCTTTTTATGCCTCCATCATCCCAGTTCTGGCAGTTGCTTCCAGTCACATGTTGTGACATTTGAGTCTCTCCTTGGGTCTGCTGCAGAGCACCTGTTCTGACTTGCTGTCGCTGTAGGGCTTCCCTCTGGGAGTCTTTTTTTTTTTTTTTTTTTTTTTTTTTTTGCGCCTTGTGTTCTGTGTTTTGTTCGTAATGTTTGTAGCGTGCCTGTGTGTGTGTGTTTGGCCTGGAGCTGTCCTGCCTGGCAGTTAGTGATGGTAGCTAATGTGGCGGTCCATCGGTGTACTAATGCATTGTCCGGACTGTTTTGGCAAAGACATCCGGTCTGCCTCTGGGCACGTACTGAAGGGCAGCTGGCACAGTCATCTCAGTGGTGTTGGCAAATGTGGAGGGGGAGACCTGAGCTGCTTGCGAGCAGCTGTTTGCATAGTGCTTGAATAGTGCTAGAGGAGAGGTCTGTCGTTGAATCTTGAAGGCTCGCAGATGTGGAGCGTTTTTTTTTTTTTTCTCCACTCCTAGATAAACTGTACAAGGAACCGGTCAAAGGAAAGAGCTCCTTCTGGAGCTGTCAAGCTCTCGTTTGGCAGCTCGGTGAGTGGCTTGGTCTACTTCTGAGGTGCCGAAGCAAGTTGTCTGCTGTTTTGAAATGGTAACATGGCAATGGGGTCCCTTGTGTTGTTGAGGGATGGGTGCTAATGCTGGCATCTGAATGATTATCTTCTGACTGTTTTCATTTGTTAAAGCTTAAACGCAGTGTACAACCTGGGACGTCACACCCAGAGCTGCTTTTGGCAAGGTGAGCGATGAACAGATGGAGCACTTATAGTTGGGTTGCGGTTCTCACTGTCACTCTAAGTTTCCCCTCTTTTCTGTTTTAGAGGTGTTGTAGCTGGCTTAAGAGGGTAGATGGAAGCATCTGCCTCGGGGTAGGTAAGCGGGTGGAGGTAAGGCAGCAGATGAGAGTAACTGTCCTAGCTGTGCTGTGGCTTTGGATGCTGCCTCGGCCTATGCTTTTCTTCCTCTTTGACAGGTGTCTCGCAGAGGTTCAAAGGAGCAAACTGCATTCTGAAGAGCTGCGTAAGTAGGGTGGCTCATCATGAGCTGGGTTGGAGCGGAATGGCCAAGTAGCGTGAGGTGACTCTGAAGGGTCTCTGTCTTGCTTTGCAGGTGCCATGGCAGGCTTTCCACACAAGTGGCTGAGGACTTGAGATGAGACCAGAGAGTGACAAGGAGCAGCACGTGCAGGGATGGTTTCCAAGCGCTGCGGTTGCTTTCTCTTCTGTTCATCAGGTGCCACAGGCAAGGTGGGCTATAACATCGGTCTTTAGAATTGGAGCAAAGGAGATGACTTGCATGCCGCAGGGCATCTGAGAAGGGTGTTTTAACAGGAAAAGTTTGTCTGGCATGGCAGTGTCTGATTGCAGTGTGTTTCCGCAGGTGAAGAGGTGCCTGGAGCCCCATGTCATCTAGCCTGCATGTGCCTTGAGGATGAAGCCTGCTTTCCAGCAGTCCCTAAAGCTAAGTTTGGCCCGAAATGCCCCGTCTGTGTCTTGGGTGGGGTTGTACCTTGGTGTCTTGTGTGATATGTGCATGGGGATGGCTTTTAAATCAGTGCAGCAGAGGAACAGAATCCAGTAACAACTGTGTGAAGAGGCCCTGGGTTCATCCTTTTCAGCCTAGTGTGTGCCAGGCAGGGCAGTTCCAGCATGTGTTCTATGGTGTATGTTTGTTTCTGTGTACTATAGTATCCATTTATCAGGTCTTGTTCCCATAGTTCTTGGCTTCTGCAGTGCTTGCTGAGCACCATATCATGGGTCTTAAATGTATTGTCTGGTTGGCACGGGACTAGTAATGAAGTGTTTCTTGTCTTTCATTGGGACTTTAAAAGGCTGATCTCTCTCCAGAGCTTGATGTAGTCTACATTTCTTGATGGCGGCCATCATGGCCCTCAGTCTTGGGCTTGTGTATGTTCACGTACGGTTTGGGAGCCTGGCTCCATGTGGTTTGGGGTCCCGGTTCTGTGGTTTTGGACTAATGTTTCTGGTTTGGGGGGGGCGGATGTGGGTGGCTCTCTGCATGGTGCTGCCCTGGCCTGCCCGCTGCTGTGTGGTACCGCCCCGGCCGAGTTGGAGCATGTGAGCAGCTGAAGAAAAAGAGCTAGCGAAAGAGAGGTATTGCAGCAGGTAGGCTGTGCCTGTGAGGTGCCTGAGGATCTGCCTTTTCTTTTTTTTTTTTTTTTTTCTTTTGTGGGTGCTTCCTGCAGGTCTTGGAGAGGTGAATTCCCACATCGTGGAGTGCTGAGAAAAGGCGAGAGGGTCGTCAGCCCAGTCAGTGTCCCTATGCAATGACCCCTAAGGCAAGTCTTTGAAGTGTTTCCCCTCTGTTTCAGTAGGTGCTGTGGCAGGCTCTTCCTCAGAATCTGCTGAGGGTCTGAGGTGAAGGTGGGTGGGATAGAGGAGCAGTGTGGCAGGTGATTACTTGAGAACACAACGATCATTTTTATCCCTTTGTTTGTCCCAGGTGGTGTGGGTGATACTGGCTGTACTGTTGGAGCTTGGACTCAGAGAGGAATGGGTGAGCACAACCGTATGTTGCTTCAGTGATAGTCAGCATTGTGGAGGAGGTGGGCATCAGGGCCGGTGTGCTAGTGAATGCTGGTACTCTGTTTTTGCAGATGATGATAAGCCTGGCAATGGGCTAAGATGTCTCCCAGTGCTGTGCATTTCTTGAGGTGGAGGGAATTTACCATCCAGCAATCTGAGAGCTAAGTTTAGGGGCACCTGTATTTGCATGTGTGGAGTGGCTGATGGGAGCTGGGAGCCAGAGCAGCATGGAGCCAGCTGGCTGAATATACTTTGTGCCACTGTGAGGGTGGTTCAGGCTGGGTCACCTTCAGGCTGCTTGAGGCTGGGTCACCAGGCTAATAGAAGGAGCAGGCGGTATTTGTAGTGTGAGTGTATGTGCCAGGCAGGACAGTTTCCTATCTGTCCATCTGTCTTGTAGTGCTGCTTCTGCAGCGTGTGTTCTGTGTTATGCGCTCCTTGGGTCTTGATATCCTCTTTGCTTCTTGCACTGGACTGACTAGACTGGCAACTTGGTTAGCAGCGCCAAAGGTCCTAAATGCTTGTTTTGTCATCATGGGTTCTGATCCGAGCACTTCTTGTCCTGCAGTTGCAGCCTAAAGTGCAGATCTGTTTCAGGTCTGTGCATCATATTCAGTTTCAGATGGCATCCGTTTTCCATCCTCACTCTTGCAGAAGTCATCTGGGTCGCATCAGGAGCTCTGTCTTGGAGTTCATTTTCCGAAGCATTTTTCTTATGGGGTTTGCACTCCCCATCCTTCTGGTCTCTTGTCTTAAGGGCAGGCTTTTTATGCCTCCATCATCC
>NW_026109817.1:0-22204 GCF_013377495.2 Cygnus atratus
CTGTGGGGGTGCACAGGGTCCTTTGGGGGGGGGCGGTGGGGGGCTGTGGGGGTGCCCAGAGGCTATAGGGGGGCTCTGGGGGGGTCCCTCTGGCATCCCCTATAGAGCAGCGTGGGGGGGGCTCCCCCCCTTCCCATCCCCGTGCCCCGGAAGCGTTCCCCCGGCAGGAAGCGGGCAGCCGGCCTGTGAGGGGGGGGCCACGCTCCCACCCCCACCCTGGGACTGCGGGGAGCACTGGGGGGGGGGGACACCAGGCCTCGCCCCCCCCACCTTCACCCCAATTAACCCTCGTTAAGTCACCCTCATTAACATCCCCCCCCCACCCCCCCCCAGCCACGCACCGGCAGGGCACCGCTGGACGCCGCAACGCCAGGTGACCCCCCCGGCATGGCCCCCCCGGCACGGCCACCGCTGGGGGGGGGGGGCCTGGTCGTCATCGTCACCACTGGGGACATCCTGCTGGGGGGGAGGGGGGGGGCATCCGTGGTCATCGTTGTCATCCTTGGGGACAGCTTTCTTTGGGGGGGGGTGACATCCCAAATCATCATTGTCACCTTTGAGGACGTCCTTTTTTTTGGGGGGGGCATCTCTGGTCATCACTGTCACCCTTGGGGACATCCTTTTGAGGGGGGGCATCCCAACTCATCGTTGTCACCCTTGGGGACATCCTTTTGAGGGGGGGGCATCCCTGGTCATCACTGTCACCCTTGGGGACATCCTTTTGAGGGGGGGCATCCCTGGTCACCGTTGTCACCCTCGGGGGCATCCTTCTTTTGGGGGGGGACATTTCTGGTCATCACTGTCACCCTTGGGGACATCTTTCTTTGGGGGGGGGGGGCATCCTTGGTCATCATTGTCATCCTTGGGGGCATCCTTCTTTTGGGGGAGGGGGCATCACAGCTCATCATTGTCACCCTTGGGGACATCCTTCTCTTGGGGGGGGGGGGCATCCCAAATCATTATTGTCACCGCTGGGGACATCCTTTTGAGGGGGGGACACCCCAACTCATCATTGTTACCCCTCAGGACATTTCTCCTTTTTTTTTTTTTGGGGGGGGGGGACAACACACATCAACTCATCATGGGCACTACTGGGGACATCCTTCTTTCGGGGGGGGACAATCTTCGGTGGGGGACACCCCTGGTCATCACCATCACCGTTGGGGACACCTTGGTTCATCGTTGTCACCCCTTGGGGACATCCCTTCTGGTGGGGGCGGGGAGCAACACCTCAACTCATTGCTGTCCCCTTTGGGGACACCCCTCCGTGCGCCCACCACCTTTGGGGGGGCACCCAACTCATTGTTGTCACCCTCGGGGACACCCCCTCTGCTCAACCATCACATTTCGGACTGGGGGGGCCACCTCAACTCATCGCTGTCCCCATCGGGGACGTCCCCGCCGCGACGTAGGCACCGCCTTGGGGCCACCATGGCCACCGACTCGGGGGACCCCGGCAGCACCGGGGACCCCGAGAAGCCCCACGGGACCCCCCTGGAGGAGCCCCCCAACGCGCCGGAGAAGACGCGGTTCGTCCGGAAGAGCGTGGAGATGGTGGAGGACGAGCGGGCGTCCCCGTCCGACGGCCGCGGCGATGCCGGCGGCCGGGAGAAGGCCAAGCAGGAGATCGAGGAAGAGGCGGAGATGAAGGCCGTGGCCACCTCGCCCGGCGGCCGCTTCCTCAAGTTCGACATCGAGCTGGGCCGGGGGGCCTTCAAGACGGTTTTCAAGGGCTTCGACACCGACACCTGGGTGGAGGTGGCCTGGTGCGAGCTCCAGGTGAGGTCCCGCGGGGTGGCCGGGTGCGGGGGGGGGGGCACGGTTGGGTGCACGGCATCGCCCTTGGTCCTTCGTTAAGCCGTCGCGTCGTTAACGATGCGCCCGCTGATTTGGTGGCTTTGTCAGCGAAACCTTTGCTGGAGGCAATGATCCTCCGACTTCCCCATGAAGCCAATGTTTGGGTCCTCAAATTCATCTTGACTCCCTCTCCTGACGTCCAGGAACCTCCAAAATTGGCCACAAACCCTACAGTTGGTCCCTCAAAATCATCTTGAACAGCCCCAAAATCAACAATTCTCCAAACTGAACAGTGAACCCTACATTTGGCCCCTCAAACTCATCTTAAATCTCCCCTAAAATCAACGAATTCTCCAAATTGACCATGAACCCTACAGTTGGCCCCTCAAACTCCGCTTGAATTGCCCCCCGAAACCAGCAAACCTCTGAAGTTGGCCCCTCAGATTCCTCAGGGGGACCCCCCCGTAGTCAGTGAACCTCCCAGTTCACTGATGAACCCCAAGTTTGGCCCCTCGACCTCGTCAGTGATCCCTCCAGAGCCAACGAACCTCTAAATTCACTAATCAACCCTACGGGTGGCCCCTCAAATTCATCTCAAACATCCCTGGAGTCAACAGTCCTCCAAATTCTCCTATAGTTGGCCCCAAAAACTCATCAAGCGAGCCCCACCAAGGTCAGTGAACCTCCAAATTGAACAACGAACCCTACAGTTGGCCCCTCAACGTCATCTTGAACCCTCCGAAAGTCAACAATCTCCAAATTCACCAGTCAGCCTTGTAATTATGCCCTAAAAACTCATAGATCCTTTCATCAAAACCCTCAAACTTCTCAATTTATCCATCATTTTGTTCTTCAAATTCGTTGCTGACACCCCGATTTACAAGGTACCCCTCCAATAACCCCCAAAATTTGTCGTCAAAGCCTCAGTTTGCCCATTTACCCACTAAATTCGTTACTTAAGCTCTTTGGCTCGTTGTCCCTGTCGCGTTCCTCAACCACCTTACAAAATTAATCTGTGAAAGCCTTAAATTCATCTTCCCTCTCCCCAAACCACTGGTGAGCCCCACTTTCCGCGGCATAACCCCCCCTCGCCCCCTCCCCAGGACCGCAAGCTGACCAAGGTGGAGCAGCAGAGGTTCAAGGAGGAGGCGGAGATGCTGAAGGGGCTGCAGCACCCCAACATCGTCCGCTTCTACGACTCGTGGGAGTCCACGCTGAAGGGCAAGAAGTGCATCGTCCTCGTCACCGAGCTGATGACGTCGGGCACCCTCAAGACGTGAGTCGGCGGTGGGAGGGCGGCGCTTCGGGGTGGCGGCACGCAGCAGGACGAGTCGCCCCGTCCCGCCTGCAGGTACCTCAAGAGGTTCAAGGTGATGAAGCCCAAGGTGCTGCGGAGCTGGTGCCGGCAGATCCTGAAGGGTCTCCACTTCCTCCACACCCGCACCCCGCCTATCATCCACCGGGACCTCAAGTGCGACAACATCTTCATCACCGGCCCCACGGGCTCCGTCAAGATCGGCGACCTCGGCTTGGCCACCCTCATGCGCACCTCCTTCGCCAAGAGCGTCATCGGTAAGCCGCGCCGTGCCGGTGCCCGTCCGTTGGCCAACGGTCAACGGCTGACGGCGGCCCGTTTGCCCCCCAGGGACGCCGGAGTTCATGGCGCCGGAGATGTACGAGGAACGTTATGACGAATCGGTGGACGTCTACGCCTTCGGGATGTGCATGCTGGAGATGGGCACCTCCGAGTACCCCTACTCCGAGTGCCAAAACGCCGCCCAGATCTACCGCAAAGTCACCAGCGTGGGTGCTCGGCCGCAGGCGGCGCGTTCCCACGCCTTGCACCGGGGTGGCGGTGGTGGCATCACCCGGGGGTTCCTCCGCTTGTAGGGCATCAAGCCAGCCAGCTTCAACAAGGTGACGGACCCGGACGTGAAGGAGATCATCGAGGGCTGCATCCGGCAGAACAAGGCGGAGAGGTGGGAGAATCGGGGAACCCACGGGGACCCCCCTGTATCCCACCCGTGGCCCACCCCGTGGCCCACCCCGTGTCCGACCGTGCCCTGGCTCGCAGGCTCTCCATCCGGGACCTGCTGAACCACGCGTTCTTCGCGGAGGACACGGGGCTGCGGGTGGAGCTGGCGGAGGAGGACGGGGGCCTCGACTCCTCCCTGGCGCTGCGCCTCTGGGTGGAGGACCCAAAGAAGCTGAAGGGGAAGCACAAGGACAACGAGGCCATCGAGTTTAGCTTCAACCTGGAGTCCGATGTCCCCGAGGAGGTGGCCTACGAGATGGTGAGTGGCACAGGGCGCGGGGATGAGGTTCTGAGGCTGAAACTCCTCTGAGGTTGGCTCTTGAACCACCCCAAAAACTCAATGAACCTCCAAGTTCACTGTGAATGTGATGGTTGGCTCCTCAAATCAGGGCTCCTCCCAGTTCACCTATGAGCCCTATGGTTGACCCCTCTAACTCATCTTGAACCCCCACAAAGTCAATGAACCTCCAAATTCACCATGGCTGACCTCTCAAATTCGTTGCTGAGGTCCTCACAAAGTCATTGAAGCTCCAAATTTACTATGAACCCTACGGTTGGTCCCTGAAACTCAACTTAACCCCCCCAAAAAAATCAACGATCTTCCCAACTGGTTTGTGAACCCAACGGTTGACCCCTCTAACTCATCCTGAAACCCCTAAAAGTCAATGATCCTCCAAGATCATCAATGAACCTTGTGGTTGACTCCTCTAAGTCATCCTGAACCCCCAAAAGTCAATGAACCTCCAAGGTTGACCCCTCTAACTCATCCCAACCCCCCCAAAAGTCAATGAACCTCCAAGATCATCAAGGAACCCAACGGTTGCCCCCTCAAACTCGCGTAGAACCCCCCCAAAGCCAATCATACTCCAAGCCCACCATGCTCCGCTCCCCACAGGCCTCCCCGTTCTCCCCCACCAGGTGAAATCCGGCTTCTTCCATGAGAGCGACTCCAAAGCCGTCGCCAAATCCATCCGGGACCGCCTGGCGCTGGTGAGGAAGACGCGGGAGAGGAAGCAGGCGGAGGGCCGGGGGACCGTCCCCGAAAGCGAGGACACCGAGGTGGACCAGCACGTCCGGCAGCAGCTCCTGCGGCAGCAGACCCCCGCCACTGGTGAGAGACCCCCCCCACATTGTCCCCAACTCTGTCCCCATCGTGGTGGACCCCAAAATTTGCACAACGCTGCTTGGACCACAGCTGATGTCCTCTTGGAGAACAGTGCTGGATCGGAGGCCACCGGGTGCTACCAGGGGGTAGGTGGCTCCTGAGGACACCCACGGTCCCCCAACCTTGTCCCCGTGACCCAACCTTGTCCCCTTGACTCAACCTTATCCCCTTGAAGCCACCGAAGCCACCGCTGCCTCTTGTCCCACAGGTCCCCTTTGGCACGGAGGGGATGGCGCCGGATGTCCCCACAGTGCCACCACCACCCGTGCCACCAGCCTCGTCCCAGCTGGAGGCCACCAACGTGGATGGGCAGAGCCGGCCTGGTGGCCCCGTCACCGGTGTCAGGGGGGACGCTGGCCAAGCAGTGACACCGGTGGCAGGGGCAGCGAGGGTCCAGACGGCTCCCGGTGCACCGGGGACAGTGATGGGGATGCCACCGGCTCCAGGGATGCCACAAGCTCTGGTGATGCCACCAGCCCCAGGGATGCCACCAGGTCAAGGGATGCCACCGGGTCAAGGGATGCCACCAGCCCCAGGGATGCCACCAGTCCCAGGGATGCCACCAGTCCCAGGGATGCCACCGGGTCAAGGGATGCCACCAGCCCCGGGGATGCCACCAGCCCCAGGGATGTCACCAGCTCCAGGAATGCCATTGATCCAAGGGATGCCACCGGTCCCAGGGGTGCCACCGGCTCCTGAGATGTCATCTCAGCTGGTCCCTGGCATGCAGCCACAGATGGCCACAGGGATGCCACAAGCTCTGGTGATGCCACCAGCCCCAGGGATGCCACCGGGTCAAGGGATGCCACCAGCTCCAGGGATTCAGATGGCTCCTGAGATGCCACCAGGTCAAGGGATGCCAACGGGTCAAGGGATGCCACCAGCCCCAGGGATGTCACCAGCTCCAGGGATTCAGTTGGCTCCTGAGATGCCACCAGTCCCAAGGATGCCACCAGCCCCAGGACTGCCATCAGCCCCAGGGATGCTACCAGCTCCTGAGATGCCACTGGGTCAAGGGATGCCACCAGGTCAAGGGTTGCCACCAGCCCCAGGGTTGCCACCAGCCCCAGGGATGTCACCAGCTCCAGGGATTCACTTGGCTCCTGAGATGCCACCAGGTCAAGGGATGCCACCGGGTCAAGGGATGTCACCAGCCCCAGGGATGTCACCAGCCCCAGGGATGTCACCAGCTCCAGGGATGCCATCAGGTCAAGCGTTGCCACCAGGTCAAGGGATGCCACCAGTCCCAGCGATGCCACCAACCACCGCGATGCCACCAACCACCGCGATGCCACCAACCCCAGCAATGCCACCAGCCCCAGCGATGCCGCCAACAGAGGCCACCCCACGGGACGTCCCCGGCGTCCCCGACCCCACCACCGCCAAACCCGACCGCAGCCGGCAGCGCCGAGCCTCCTGCCCGCGGCCGGACAAGGGTGCCCGCTTCCAGCTCACCGTCCTGCAGGTCAGTGTGGGGACATGGGACAGGGCGGGGGGGACACGGGGACACCCCGGCACTGTGCCCATGCCCCTGCCCTAGGTCTCGTCCCCGGGGGACAACACGGTGGAGTGCCAGCTGGAGACGCACGACAGCAAGATGGTGACCTTCAAGTTCGATGCCGACGGGGACGCCCCCGAGGACATCGCTGACTACATGGTGACCCCCCCCGGAACCCCAAAAAAAACCCTCGACCTTCCTCCAAAAATCACCCCAAAATCCCACCTAAATCCCCAGAACCCCTCAAAGCCTCCCCAAATCCCTCAAAGCCTCCCCAAATCCCTCAAAACCTCCCCAAACCCTTCAAAGCCTCCCAAATCCTCTTCAAAGCCTCCCCAAACCCCCTCAAAACCTCCCCAAACCCCCTCAAAACTTCTCCAAAATCCCTCAAAACATCCCCAAACCTTTCCAAACCTCCCCTAAAGCACACCAAACCTCCTCAAAATCTCCTCCAAACCTCTCAAAACCTCCCCAAACCCCTTCAAAATCTCCCCAAATCCCTTCCAAACCCCTCCCGAACCACCCCAAACCTCCTCAAAGCCTCCCCAAATCCCTCAAAACCTCCCCAAACCCCCTCAAAACCTCATAAAATACCTCAAAAAAAAAAAAAACCAATCCCCCCCCCCCAAAAATCCTTTGCATCCTCCCCTCAAGGTCGAGGACAACTTCGTGCTGGAGGCTGAGCGGGAGAAGTTCGTGGAGGAGCTGAAGGCCATCGTGGTGCAGGCGCAGGGGCTCCTCCGCCCCCCCGCCTCGGACCCCCAGGTGCCCCATGGGCCCCCCCAGGGCGAAAGCGTCCCCCACTCGTCCCCCATCGGCCGGTGGAGGTTCTGCATCAACCAGACCATCCGCAACCGGGAGGTCCACGGTGAGCGGTGATGGGGTGGCGGGAGGGGACGACGTATCGGGGACAACAGCGGATGACCCTGGTGGGTGTCCCCTTTCTCGTGGGGGTGTCCCCATGTAGGTCCTGGGGGGCCACCGCATGGACGGAGGGCGATGGGGACGTCCTGCACTGAGCAGGATGCGGCCGTGGAGCAGGGCGTGCCATTGGGTGTCACCGGACCCCAAGAGTTGGGTGTCCCCCAAGGCTTGGGGACAATCGTCACCGGGACCCAAGAGTTGGGTGTCCCTCAAGGACCGGGGACAATTGCCATCGGACCCCAAGATCTGGGTGTCCCTCAAGGCTTGGGGACAATTGTCACCGGACCCCAAGAGCTGGACGCACCCAGGGGACCGGAGGTGACAGTCACCGGGCACCAAGAACTGGATGTCCCCCAAGGGTTGGGGACAATCATCACAAGACCCCAGGAGCTGGAGCCGGTTGTCACCGCACCCCAAGAACCAGCTGTCCCCCAAGGCCTGGTGACAATGGCTACCCATGCTTGGGACCTCGATGCACCCAAGGGACCAGAGATGATCGTCACTGCACCCCAAGAGCTAGGTGACCCTCAAATGTTGGGGGCAATTGTCACTGGTGCTTGGGACCTGGACGCACCCAAGGGACAGGAGGCGATTGTCCCCAAACCCCAAGAGCTGGGTGTCCTCCAAGGACTGGGGACAATCGTCACCGGACCCCAAGAGTCGGGTGTCCCTCAAGGCTTGGGGACAGTCATCAGGGGACCCCAAGAGTTGGGTGTCCCTCAAGGCTTGGGGACAATCGCCACTGGAGCTTGGGAGCAGGATGCACCCAAGGGACCAGAGACAATCGTCCCCAAAGCCCACGGCGATGACTTGGGTGTCCCCCAAGGACCGGGGACAGTTGTCACCAGTGCTTGGGACCAGGATGCACCCAAGGGACAGGAGGTGACCGCCACCCACCCCCAAGAGCTGGGTGTCCCTCAAGGACTGGGGACAACTGCCACCAACGCATGGGACCCGGAGGCACCCAAGGGAGCCAAGACGATCGTCACCGCACCCCAAGACCTGGATGCGCCCAAGGGCCTGGAGATGATTGTCCCTGAACCCCAAGAGTTGGGTGTCCCTCAAGGACCGGGGACAATCGTCACCGGACCCCAAGAGTTGGGTGTCCCACAAGGTTTGGGGACAGCCATCAGTGGACCCCAAGAGTTGGGTGTCCCTCAAGGCTTGGGGACAATCGCCACCGGACCCCAAGATTTGGGTGTCCCTCAAGGCTTGGGGACAATTGTCCCCAGCACTTGGGACCTGGACGCACCCAAGGGCCCGGAGATGATTGTCCCCGGACCCCAAGAGCTGGGTGTCCCCCACGGTTTGGGGACAATCCCCACCGCACCCCAAGAGCTGAGCGTCCCCCAAGAACCGGGGACAACCGCCTCCACCTCTTGGGACCGTGCCGCACCCAAGGGACCCGACGAGCTTGGTCCCCAGGACCCGGAGGAACCCAAGGGCCCCGAGCAGGCCGTCGTGGGTCCCCAAGCCCCCGATGTCCCCCCCGGGGCGGTGACACCCGTGCCCCCCCCGGCCATCCTCACCCTGGACCAGCAGCTCCGCACCCTGCTCTACCCCGAGGGCCACCGCGATGTCCCCAACCTCCGGCCGCCAGTCCCCGGACCCCAAAGTGAGTCGGGACCGGGGGGGGGGATATGGGGGTGGGGGGGGTGGGGTCACCTCACCTTGCCCCCTCCCCAATTCCCACAGGACGCTCCCCCCGGAGGATATTTTGGGATCCGATTCCACTGCCCCCGCCTCAAAAACCCCGTCAGCAAGAAAACGTGGAGCCGGAAATTAAAAAATTGGGCGCGACGCGCCGCCGCCCTCGGGGGGGGGCGACCCCGACCAGGTACCTCCCCCCCCCAAAAAAATTCCCCTCCCCAAATTTACCCCCCCCCAAAATCCCCCTCCCCAAATTTTACCCCATCCCCAAATTTACCCCCCCAAAATGCTCCCCAAATTTACCCCTCCCCAAAATCCCCCTCCCGAAATTTTACCCCCTCCCCAAATTTTGCCCCCTCCACAGATTTTACCCCCTCCCCCCCCCAATTTACTCCCCTCTTCCCCATCATTTTGGTATTCGGGGCAGGGGGGGTGGGGGTGGGGAGGGGGCACAAGCTCAGCCCCCTCCCCCCCCCCCCCCCCCGTCCCCTGGGTCTTTTTTCGGGCAGGGGAGGCGGAGGAGAATTTTGGGGACCCCCCCTCCGGAGCGGATGGGGACCCCCCCCCGGGGGGAGTGGAGATGGGGGGCGGCCAGCGGGGGCGCCTGCAGGTGGGTAAGGGGGGGGTGAGCGGGTGGGGGGACCCCCAAAGTGCCCCCAGGGACCCCAAAATCACCCCCATGCACACCAAAATCACCCCCAGGGACCCCAAATTTGCCCCTATATACCCCAAAATCGCCCCCGGGGACCCCCAAATTGCCCCCAAAGGACCCCAGATTGCTCCATAGGGACCCCAAAGTGCCCTAAACTGCCCTATAGCCCCCCCCAAACTGCCCTATAGCCCCCCCCAAACTGCCCCCATAGTCCCCCCAGGTGCCCCTTGGGACCCCAAAATACCCCATAGACCCCCAAACTGCCCCCATAGCACCCCCAATTCCCTCTTGGGACCCCAAAGTACCCCACAGCCCCCCCAAACCGCCCCTATAGCCCCCCTAAGTGCCCTTTGGGACCGCAGAGTCCCCCATACACCCCCAAACAGCCCCCATCGCCCCCCCAGGTGCCCCTTGGGACCCCAAACTGCCCCATAGCCCCCCGATATCCCCCTTGGGACCCCAAGCTCCCCCCAAACCGCCCCATAACCCCCCACCCCCCCAACATCCCCTCCCTCCGCAGGCCTCCCCCTCCAGCCCCACCGAAGCCCCCAGCGGCGTTTTCCCCCCCCTGGCCCCCCCGAGCTCCGACAGCGACCCCCCCCCAGGACCCCCCCTTTCCCCGCGCCCCCCCCGCGCCCCCCATCTCCAGCAGCAGCGACGGCGGCGACTCGGAGGACGAGGGGCTGCGGGCCGAGCTGCGGCGCCTGCGGGACAAGTAAGGGGGGGGCGGGGGGCACCGAAATTTTTTGGGGTGCCCCCCCTATGTCCCCCCAAATATTTATGGACCCCCCCCCCAAAAAAAAAAAAGGCACATCCAGGAGGCGGCGGCGCTGCGGGCACGGCAGCAGCGGGAGCTGCGGGAGCTGCAGGGGAGGCTGCGAGCGCGGGGAGCCGGGGGGGGCCCGGGGGGGGCGCCCCCAAATCCGCCCCCCCCTTGCGGCCCCTCGCCAAGGAGGGCGAGGGCCAGGGGGAAGGCGAGGGGAAGGGGCCCGGCGGCGGCGCGGGCAGGTTGGTGGGGGGGGCCGGGGGGGGGGTTGGGGGGTTTGGGGGGAGTTTTGGGGGGATTTGGGGGGATTTGGGGGGAGCGGGGGATTTAGGGGGAGCGGGGGAATTTGGGGAGGGTTGGGGGGGCTTGGGGGGGCCTGGGGGTTTGGGGTTTTGGGGGGTCGTTTGGGGTTTTGGGGGATTTGGAGGGAGTGGGGGATTTTGGGGGGATTTGGGGGGATTTGGGGGATTTGAGTGTTTTGGGGGGGTTGGGCGTTTGGGGGAGTTTGGGGTTTTGGGGGGAGTGGAGGATTTAGGGGTTTTGGGGGCATTCGGGGGTTTTTGGAGGATTTGGGGCGTTTAAGGTGGATTGGGGTTTTGGAGGGTTTTGCGGGGGGTCGGGGGGGTTGAGGAGGGTTTGGGGATTTGGGGGTTTTGGGGGGGTTTGGGGGGGCTGGGGGCTTTCTCATCCTCTTCCCCCCCCCCCCCAGGCCCCCCTCTCCGGCCCCCCCCGAAGCGGGGGCCCCCCCCCGCCGCCCCCCCCCGCCTCCCGGACGAGCGGCCGATGGAAGCCCTGGGGGGGGGGGCCGGGGGGGGGGGCGGGGGGGCCCCCCCTCTCTGCGCACTCCCCCCCTGCCCCCTCCGCCACGGTGGGGCCCCCCCCCGGCGCTGCACGACTGACTCCGCACCCAAAATCGCCACCTTTCACCCCAAAACCACCCCACCTCCATTTTGTGCCCCCCTTCCCTCTTTATAGCACTCCCCCCCCCCCATTTCTGCCCCCAAACGGCCTCATTTCACCCCAAAATGGCCCCAATGAAGGCCCCAAACCTGCCCCTCTTTTGAGCCCAAATCCCTCTTTTTTAACCCAAAACGTCTGTGGAGAACTGGAGCACTCCCTCGCACCCAAATTCACCTCATTTCACCCCAAAATTCACTCCCGGGGCCATCGTGGTGCTTGTGACCCCCCCCCCCCCCCAAACCACTCACTCAACACTAGAATTGACGGTTTTCACCCCAAAACCCACTCTCCCCCTCCCCCCCCAGTCCACGGGGGTGCGGGTTTGAGGCTGGGATCCCATTTATTGGTCTGGACTGGTGTTACTGGTCGCCCCACCCCCTTTACTGGTCCGTACTGGGGTAACTGGGCGCCCCCCCTTGCATTTTTGGGTCATTTCTTGGCATTTTTTTTTTCCACCCATCTACCTCATTTCACACCCTCCCACCATCCCGGCGAGGTTTTTTGGGGAGAAATCCCGGGAGTTCGCGTTCGGGGGGTGGGGAGGGGCCCTGAGTTGTCTTTTCTTTTGGGGAAGAATTGTTTAAAAAGTAGAAAAAAAAAAAAAAAAAAAAAAAAAAAAAGAGGATAAAATAAACGCGCATCCGGACACGGCCGTGTGGGGGCGGGCGCTAGGACCCGGGTGCCGCGCCGCTCCCAAGATGGCGGCCGCGCCGCGCCGCCACTCCCAAGATGGCGGCGCCCACGCCCCGGCGGGCGCCCTCCTTGTCCTTCCCAAGATGGCGCCGCGCCCTCCCCAAGATGGCGGCGCGGGCGGCCCAAAATGGCGGCGCGGCCCCGCCTCCTCCTTCCCGTTCCGCGTTTGAATAAACTTTATTGGGAGGCCGGAGCCGGCGGGAGCCGCGGCGGAGAAGGCGGCGAGGCCGGGACGGCGGCCGGGACGGCGGCGGGGGCGGCGGGGACGGCGGCGAGGCGGCGAGAAGCGAGCCCGGGGGCGGCGGCCGGGCCTGAGGCCTAGCGGGGCGGCTGGGGGCGCGCAGGCCTCGCGGGGAGCTCGGGGCCTGTAGGCCGCGGGGGGGGGGGGAAGGGCCCTATAGGGTTCTGTGGGGGGGTGTCCCGCGGCCCTATAGATCCCCAGGGGTGGGCACGGGGCCCTATAGGTTCCTTGGGGCCGGCTCGGGGCCCTCTAGGCCTCTACGGGGGCCCTGTAGGCCGCGGGGGGAGGGCCGGGGTCCTATAGGGCGAGGAGACCCCGCAGCCCTTTCGGGGGGGTCCCAGGGCCCTATAGGGTTGTGGGGGGCTTATAGAGCCGGGGAGACCCCAAAGAGCTTCTGGGGGAAGCCTTGGGATCCCATAGACTCCTTACGGGGGGTGTAGGGGTTCTATAGAGCAAGAGAGACCCCCCCCAGGCTCTTTTGCGGGGCTCACAGCACCCTATAGATCGTTTAGGGGTGCCTAGGTCCCTATAGACTTTCTAGGGGGGCGCAGGGCACTATAGATCCGAGGGGAGGGTTCCTCCTGAACCTATACAGGGGTTTGTCCAGATCCCACAGGCTCAGCTGCCCCCGTCCCTATAGAGCAGGAGGGACTGGTTCCCTATGGGGGCCCTATAGAGCGGGGGATCCCCTATAGAAAACTCACGCGAGCCCCCACAAGGGGTTTTCCATAGGGAGAGGGGGGGGAGGGGATTGGGGGGGGGGTGTCTATAGGAGCCTCCATCGATGTCCCGGGCTGGGAGGGGATCTGGGGGGGGCCTATAGGGGCCTATAGGGGCGGCCATGGCCTCGGTGCCCGTGTACTGCCTGTGCCGCCTGCCCTACGATGTCACCCGCTTCATGATCGAGTGCGACGGCTGCCAGGACTGGTTCCATGGCAGGTGGGCGCTGGGAGGCACTGGGATGGACTGGGAGGGGAAATGAGGGGCACTGGGAGCAGTGGGAAGGGACTGTGAGGCGCTGGGAAGGGAGCGGGGGGCACTGGGAGCCATGAGGAGGGAACTGGGATATACTGGGAGGGACTGGGAGGGGAATTGAGGGGGACTGGGAGTCACTGGGAAGGGACTGGGACCAACTGGGAAGGGACTGGGGGGATTGGAAGCCACTGGGAGGGATCTGGGATATACTGGGAGGGAAACTGAGGGGCACTTACGCCACTGGGAAGGGACTGGAGCGTACTGGGAGGGATTGGGAGGTATGGGGGAGCAGGGGACTGGGAGGGACTGGGAGATGCGGGGGGGGCACTGGGGTAATTGGGAGGGACTGGGGGGCTTGGAGGAATCCGAGTTCCTGTGCTACTGGGATTAACTGGGAGGGACTGGGAGTGCGCGCGGCGGGTACTGGGCTGTACTGGGAGGCACTGGTGACACCGTCCCCGCAGCTGCGTGGGGGTGGAGGAGGAGGCGGCGGCCGAGATCGACCTCTACCACTGCCCCCAGTGCGCCGTCCTGCGGGGGCCCTCCGTCAGTGAGTGCCGCTACGGGGTGTGGGGGGCCGGGGGCCTATAGGGGATATAGGGGACCCCCGGCGTGCGGGGCTGTACAGGGCTGGTTGTCCTCTCGGGGGCCCTATGGGGCTGTAGGGGACTGGGGGCAGGCCCTACGGTCCTGTATGGGGCGAGGGTTTTATGGGACTGGGGTCGTGTGGGGCCGGGAGGGGGTCGTATAGGGGTGGTTCCCCGATATCGGGCGGTATGGGAGTGGGGCTGGGCCGTATGGGACTGGGGTTGGGCTGTATAGGGCTGGGCTTGGGCTGTATAGGCAGGTGTTGGGGTTTATAGGGCTGTTTCCTTCCCTTGTAAGCATTATGGAGATCATATGGGACCAGGAGGTTCTCCTGGTCCATATAGGACCATATGGGACCGGGGTTGGGCTGTATGGGGCCATATGGGACTGGGGCAGGTTGGTGTGGTCCATACGGGGCCGGGGTTGGGCCTTGTGGGACCACGCTTCCTGGCCCTGTATGGGTCCATACGGGCCCTGTATGGGTCTGTATGTGCCTGGCACGGGTCTATACGTGCCCCGGACCGGTCCATACGTCCTCACCCTATAGTGAAGCGTCGCCGGGCCCCCCCGAAACCGGCGCCGGTGGATGTGGATGCGGGCCGCCCCGTGCGCACCGGCAGCGCCCAGTTCGTGCGGGAGCTGCGGGGCCGCACCTTCCCCAGGTGAGTGGCACCTATAGCACCCGGCCCTATGGGGCCCTATAGGGCCCTGCGGTGTGCTGGAGCTGCTGCATGGTGGCGTATGGGTGCTGTATGGGTGCGGGGTTGGGTCCTATAGGGGGTGGCTCCCTCCCAGGCATGGCGTGGGGTTGTCGTCTTCCCTCCCCTATGGGCGCTATAGGGGCTGGGTAGGTCTGTGAGGGCCTTGTAAGGGTGGTATGGGAGGTGTATGGGCCTTGTGGGGGGGCTGTGGTGCAGTTTTAGGGCGATATAGGACCTATATGATCTTAGGGGGCAGCGTAGCAGTCCCACCAGGGTTGTATAGGGGCTCCATACCCTTGTGAGGCTCTTTAGGGGCTCTGTAGACCTCTATAGAGATCATAGAGTTTATTGGGATTCTTAAAGAGCTCCATGGATCTCTATAGAAGCTATAGGGTCTCTTGAGAGTCCGTAGATCTCTATAGGGGTTGTAGGATCTCTTGGGCCCCTATGGGTCTCTATAGGGGCTGTAGCATCTCTTGGGCTCTACGAGTCTCTAAAGAGGTTGTAGGATTTCTTGAGGCTGTATGGATCTCTATAGTGGCTGTAGGATTTCTTGAGATTGTATGGGCCTCTGTAGGGTGGTGTATAGGATCTCTGGGTGCTCTGTGGGTCTCTATAGAGGCTATAGGATCTCTTGAGGCTTTGTGGGTCTCTATAAAATCTATAGGGTCTGTTGAGGCTCTATGGATCTCTATAGAGGCTGTAGGATTTCTCGAGGCTCTGTGGTTTTCTATAAGGCCTATAGGGTCTCTTGGGACTCTGTGGATCTTTTGAGGCTCTGTGGGCCTCTATAGAGCCTATAGGATTTCTTGGGGCTTCACGGCTCCTGTAGGGCTCATTGGGGTTCTACGGGAGCCTCTTGAGGTTCTGTGGGGCCCATGGGGATTCTATAGGTCCCGTAGAACCTCCTGGGGTTCGGCAGGGGCTCTGTGGGTCCCAGGGGAGGCCCTGTGGGCCTCTGTAGAGGCTGTAAAACCTCTGGAGGCTCCGTAGCTCCTGTAGGGTCTCTTGGGGCTCTATAGGGACGTTATTATGCGTGCCATGGGGTCCCATAGGGCACCTCGAGAAGCTCCACTCTCTGGAGATCCTACCAAGACCCTATAGCATCTATAGAACCCACGAGGACCCCCGCACTTCTCTTCTTCCCCCCCAACACCCTCCGTAATGCCCCCCCCCCCCCCCAGCGCCGACGAGGTGCTGCTGAAGCCCAGCGGGGCGCAGCTGACGGTGGAGTACCTGGAGGAGAAGACCTTCAGCGTCCCCATCCTGGTGGCCCGCAAGGAGGGGCTGGGCATGACCTTGCCCCCCCCCACCTTCTCCGCCCGCGACGTCGAGCACTACGTGGGTGAGCTTTGGGGTCGGCGTCCCCCCCCCCCCCCCCCCCCCCCAAAAAAAAAAAAAAACAACCCTTTTCTGACCCATTTTTGGTGGGCCAGGAGCGGAGAAGGAGATCGAGGTGATGGACGTGGGGCGCCAGGTGCCGCTGAAGATGAAGCTGGGCGACTTCGTCACCTACTTCTGCGGCACCCGTCGGGACCGCGTCCTCAACGTCACCGGGCTGGAGTTCTCTGACACACGGTGAGGGAAAGCCCCCGAGGCCTCCTGGTGGTCGTGGTCATCCTTGGGTTCCTCCTGGTCATGGTTATCTCCGTGGCTTTGTTGGGGTCCTCCTGGTCATGGTTATCTCCACGGGTTTGTTGGGTTCTTCAAGGTCATGGTTATCTCTATGGCTTCGTTGGGGTTCTCCTGGTCATGGTTATCTCCATGGTTTCGTTGGGGTCCTTCTGGTCATGGTTATCTGCACGGCTTTGTTGGGTTCTTCAAGGTCATGGTTATCTCCATGGTTTCGTTGGGGTCTTCCTGGTCATGGTTATCTCCACGGCTTTGTTGGGGTCCTCTTGGTCATGGTTATCTCCGTGGCTTTGTTGGGGTTCTCCTGGTCATGGTTATCTCTATGGCTTCGTTGGGGTCCTCCTGGTCATGGTTATCTCTATGGCTTCGTTGGGGTCCTTCTGGTCATGGTTATCTCCATGGCTTCATCGAGGTTCTCGAGGTCATGGTTATCTCCATGGTTTCGTTGGGGTTCTCCTGGTCATGGTTATCTCTATGGCTTCGTTGGGGTTCTCCTGGTCATGGTTATCTCCATGGTTTCGTTGGGGTCCTTCTGGTCATGGTTATCTGCACGGCTTTGTTGGGGTCCTCCTGGTCATGGTTATCTCCATGGTTTCGTTGGGGTCCTTCTGGTCATGGTTATCTCCATGGCTTCGTTGGGGTTCTCCTGGTCATGGTTATCTCTATGGCTTCGTTGGGGTCCTCCTGGTCATGGTTATCTCCATGGCTTCATCAAGGTTCTCCAGGTCATGGTTATCTCCATGGCTTCGTTGGGGTCCTCCTGGTCACGGTCATCGCTATTGTTCCCCTACTCACCCATGGGACGTCCTTGGTGTCCTCCTGGTCACTGTCACCCCCATAGGACATCTTTGCTGTCCTCCTGTTCATGGTCACTCCCCTGAGATGTTCTTGGGGCCCTTCCTGGTCTTGGTCACCCCCATGGGACGTCCTTGGGGTCCTCCTTTTCGTGGTCACCCCAATGGGACATCCTTGATTTCCTCCCATTCACGGTCGCCCCCACGACACCCTCAGGTCCTTCTGACCCCGGTCACCCATGGGACACCTCTTGGGGCCCCCCCTTCACCTCCCCAACCTTGGTGGCCCCCCATCACCACGTCCCCATCAAAACCTTTCCCCTACCAAAAACCCCATAAATCCTACGCCCCCTTCCACCAAACCCCTACCTCCCCCGCGCCACATGGCCCCCCCCTACTGAACGGGGACCCCACCCCATAATTTCTGCCCCCGCCCCCCCCCCCAGGCTGTCGAACGTGGTGGAGACCCCCCGCATCGTGCGCAAGCTCTCCTGGGTGGAGAACCTGTGGCCGGGGGAGTCGGCGCGGGAGCGGCCGAGCCTGCAGAAGTTCTGCCTGCTGGGCGCCCGCGACAGCTTCACCGACTTCCACGTCGACCGGGGGGGGGCCTCAGCATGGTGCCACGTCCTCAGGGTACGGGGGGTCTTGGGGGGGGGGGGGGGCGCATTTGGGGGGGATTTGGGGTGGTTTGGGAGGGATTTGGGGTGGTTATGGGGTCTGTAGGGTGGATTTCAGGGGGGTATGGGGCTCTTACGAGAGTTATGAGGGTCTGTGGGGTGGGTTTGGGGTGGTTTGTGAGGGTTTTGGGGTGGTTATGGGGTGTATAGGGGGGATTTCCAGGGGGTATGGGGTGGTTACGAGAGTTATGGGGGTCTGTGGGGTGGGTTTGGGGTGGTTTGGGAGGGATTTGGGGTGGTTATGGGGTCTATAGGGGTGATTTCCAGGGGGTATGGGGTGGTTATGAGAGTTATGGGGGTCTGTGGGGTGGGTTTGGGGAGGGATTTGGGGTGGTTTGGGAGGGATTTGGGGTGGTTATGGGGTCTGTAGGGTGGATTTCAGGGGGGTATGGGGCTCTTACGAGAGTTAGGAGGGTCTGTGGGGTGGGTTTGGGGTGGTTTGGGAGGGATTTGGGGTGGTTATGGGGTGTATAGGGGGGATTTCCAGGGGGTATGGGGTGGTTATGAGAGTTATGGGGGTCTGTGGGGTGGGTTTGGGGTGGTTTGGGAGGGATTTGGGGTGGTTATGGAGTCTATAGGGGGGATTTCCAGGGGGTATGGCGTGGTTACGAGAGTTATGGGGGTCTGTGGGGTGGGTTTGGGGAGGGATTTGGGGTGGTTTGGGAGGGATTTGGGGTGGTTATGGGGTCTGTAGGGTGGATTTCAGGGGGGTATGGGGCTCTTACGAGAGTTAGGAGGGTCTGTGGGGTGGGTTTGGGGTGGTTTGGGAGGGTTTTGGGGTGGTTATGGGGTGTATAGGGGGGATTTCCAGGGGGTATGGGGTGGTTACGAGAGTTATGGGGGTCTGTGGGGTGGGTTTGGGGTGGTTTGGGAGGGATTTGGGGTGGTTATGGAGTCTATAGGGGGGATTTTCAGGGGTATGGGGTGGTTATGAGAGTTATATCGTGTATGGGGTGGGTTTGGGGAGGGATTTGGGGTGGTTATGGGGGTCTATGGGGTGGATTTCAGGGGGGTATGGGGTGGTAATGAGAATTATGGGGTCTATGAGGAGGGTTTGGGGTGGTTATGGGGGTCTATGATGTGGGTTTGGGGTCTATGATGTGGGTTTGGGGTCTATGGGGTGGTTGGGGAGGTGATGGGGGTCCATGGGGTGGTTTGGGGAGGTGATGGGGGTCCATGGGGTGGATTTTGGGGGCGCATGGGGTGGTTATGAGAGTTACGGTGTCTATGGGATGGGTTCGAGGGGCTCTATGGGATGGTTTGGGGCCACCTACGGGGACAACCACAAAAATTACAGGGATCTGTGGGGAGATTGACGGTTTCACGGGGCACATAGGGCGATTTTTGTGGGGCTCCGGAGCCCCTCGAACGCCTCCGGGGTGGGAAACGGGGTCTGTGGGGCAGGGTTCCTCTGCCCCACGGTTGCCCCCCCGGCTGCCCCCCCCCCGGCAGGGCGAGAAGATTTTCTACCTGGCTCGCCCCACGGCCGCCAACCTGGGGCTCTTCGAGGCCTGGAGCAGCTCCCGAAACCAGGGGCAGCTTTTTTTCGGGGACCAGGTGGACCGCTGCTACCGCTGCCCCCTCCGCCAGGGCCAGACCCTCTTCATCCCCACGGGTAAGGGCGGGGGGGGGGGGCAGCCCCCTTCTTGGGGGGCGTGTGTGGGGGTCTTGGGGGTCCCAGGACCATTCTGGGGGGAGTCTTGGGGGTCCCAGCCCCCTTCTTGGGGGGCGTGGGGAGGGGTCTTGGGGGTCCCAGGACCATTCTGGGGGGAGTCTTGGGGGTCCCAGCCCCCTTCTTGGGGGGCGTGTGTGGGGGTCTTGGGGGTCCCAGGACCATTCTGGGGGGAGTCTTGGGGGTCCCAGCCCCCTTCTTGGGGGGTGTGGGGGGGGGGTCTTGGGGGTCCCAGGACCATTCTGGGGGGAGTCTTGGGGGTCCCAGCCCCCTTCTTGGGGGGCGTGGGGGGGGGTCTTGGGGGTCCCAGGACCGTTCTGGGGGGGTTTCTGGGGGTCCTAGACCAGTTCTGGAGGAAGATTTGGGGTCCCAGCCCCCATCCTGGGGGGGTCTTGGGGGTCCCAGCCCCATCCTGGGGGGATCTTGGGGGTCGTAGACCAGTCCTCGGGGGAGATTTGGGGTCCCAACCCCCTCCCAGGGGGTCCTGGGGGGATCCCAGCCCTGTTTTGGGGGGTCCTGCGGGGGGTTCTGGGGGTCCTAGACCAGTCCTGGGGGGAGATTTGGGGTCCCAGCCCCTTCCTGGGGAGGTCCTGGGTGGGCCTTGGGGGTCCCAGCCCCATTCTGGGGGATCTGGGGGGTCATGGGGGTCCTAGACCAGTTCAGGAGGGGGATTTGGGCTCCCAGGACCACCCTGGGGGGCTCTTGGGGGTCCCAGCCCCTTCTTGGGGGGTCCTGGGGGAGGTCTTGGGGGTCCTAGACCAGTCCTCAGGGGGGATTTGGGGTCCCAGGACCATTCTGGGGGGCTCCCGGGGGGTCCCAGGACCATTCGGGGGGGTCGTGGGGGTCTTAGTCCCGTCCTGGGTGGGTTATTTGGGGGTCCCACCTCCTTCCTGGGGGGGCCTTGGGCGTCCCAGCCCCATTCTGGGGCATCCCGGCGGGGGTCTTTTTTGTCCCCCCCCCCATCCTGGAGCCATTTTGGGGGTCTTTGGGGGCTCTTGTGGGGTGGTGGTGGTGGGGATTTTTTGGGGGGGGGGGTCCCCGAGCCATCGTGTCCCCCCCCCCCCCCCCAAGGTTGGATCCACGCCGTGCTGACCCCCGTCGACTGCTTGGCGTTCGGGGGCAACTTCCTGCACAGCCTCAACATCGCCATGCAGCTCAAGTGGGTGGGGGTTTTTGGGGGGGGGGGGGGGGGCTTGGGGGGAGGTCCCGAGCACCCGTGGGGTGGTTTGGGGGGGTCCCGAGCACCCCCTGGGGTGATTTGGGGGGGCTGCGGGGCAGGTTGGGGGCACTTTGGGGTGGTTTTAAGGGTTGTTGGGGGGGCTATGGGGGTAATGGGGTGTTTTGGGGGGGCTATGGGGATAATGGGGTGTTTTGGGGGGGGCTATGGGGGTAATGGGGTGTTTCAGGGGAGGGTTTAAGGGGCCCTAAGCATCCGCTGGGGTGATTCGGGGGGGGGCTGCGGGGCATTTTGGGAGTGTTTTGGGGTGGTCTGGAGGGTTATGGGGTGGGTTTGAAAGGGTAATGGGGTGTTTTGGGGGGGCTATGGGGTGGGTTTGGGGGGGTAAGGGGTGTTTTGGGGGGGGCTACGGGGGGTAAGGGGCTGTTTGGGGGTGGGTTTGGGGGGTCTCTGGGCACCCACTGGGGTGATTTGGGGGGGCTGCAGGGCTGACTGGGGGCGTTATGGGGTGGTTTTGGGGGTTATGGGGTGGTCTGGAGGGTTATGGGGTTGGGGGGGTAAGGGGGTGTTTCGGGGGGATTTAGGGGTGGATATGGGGGTTTGGGGGGGCAGTTTGGGGGGGGCTGCGAGTACTTTTTTTTTTGGCCGAGATTTGGGGGCAACTTTGGGTCAACTTAGGGGGGTTCGGAAGGGTTGTGGGGGGGGGGTGGCTTTTACGGGGTCGTGGCGCAGTTCCGAGCACCTGGTGGACGTTTCGGGGGGGGCAGGGGGTGTTTGGGGGGGGCAGGGGGGGGGGCTCTGTGGGGTGCTATGGGGTGTTTTGGGGTGCTGCGGGGCGCAGGGCGTACGAGATCGAGCGGCGCCTGAGCACGGCCGAGCTCGGCACCTTCCCCAACTTCGAGACCATCTGCTGGTACGTGGGCAGGCACCTGCTGGACACCTTCCGAGGTGGGTCCGGGGGGGCGGGGGGGGGGTCCGGGGGGGGTCAGCCCCCTCCTGGGGGGGTCCTGCGGGGGGTCCCAGCCCTGTTTCGGGGGATCCCGGGGAGGTCTTGGGGGTCCTAGACCAGTCTTTAGGGGGGATTTGGGGTTCCAGGACCATCCTGGGGGGCTTTTGGGGGTCCCGGCTCCCTCCTGGGGGGGTCCTGGGGGGGTCCCAGCCGTGTTTTGGGGGATCCTGGGGGGGTCTTGGGGGTCCTAGACCAGTCCTGGAGGGATATTTGGGGCCCCAGGACCATCCTGGGGGGCTTTTGGGGGTCCCAGCCCCCTCCTGGGGGGGTCCTGGGGGGGTCCCAGCCCTGTTCTGGGGGATCCCGGGGGGGTCTTGGGGGTCCTAGACCAGTCTTTAGGGGGGATTTGGGGTCCCAGGACCATCCTGGGGGGCTTTTGGGGGTCCCAGCCCCCTCCTGGGGGGGTCCTGGGGGGGTCCCAGCCCTGTTTTGGGGGATCCTGGGGGGGTCTTGGGGGTCCTAGACCAGTCTTTAGGGGGGATTTGGGGTCCCAGCCCCTTCCTGGGGGGCTTTTGGGGGTCCCGGCTCCCTCCTGGGGGGTCTTGGGGGGGTCCTGGGGGGGTCCCAGCCCTGTTTTGGGGGATCCTGGGGGGGCCTT
>NW_026109818.1:0-22000 GCF_013377495.2 Cygnus atratus
AGTTTGCACGTCATTTGCATGACTAGTGTATGTACTTATCCTTACTAAGTTTTGAGAGGAAACTGTACCGTCAGTATCTCAGACAGCTCAGATCTTAGTGTTACCCTCAAAATCAGAACATTTCTTGCTGGTTAAAAAAGAAGAGAAAGTTTTGAGTTTTAGGAATGCAGATGTTCTTGTTTCTTTTTTACAGTAAGAGCATGCCTAAGTTTCTTGAATGTTACCTTTAAGAAAAGGAGGACGTTCTCTGACCATTGCAATACATACATTCACCCTGCGAAAGCTTCTTACCTTGGCTTAAAGCAGTTATCCGAAGATGTAGCCCAGTGTTTGGAAAGCTTCCCATCACAGGAGAGAAGGAGCGTATGTGTTTCATTACAGTTTGAACATTTCACCTCCTCCTTTCTCTGTAACTGCACATGTTCTACAGAACAAATAAAGACAGGCATGGCAGTCACACTAAGGAAGCAGGCACCTTAACCATCTCTGCTCCCTCCCCAGTATCTCTGTGTGCTACTGCTTTCACCAAGAGTTTCTGCTCCTTGGGAAGAAGTGCAGCAAGCACAGGCAATATTTTCTCAGGTCACTCAGAGCTTCAGTGTCCTATGCACTACTTTGTTGTCCACCAGCCACTCTCCTGGCTGTCACTAGAAGACATTTCGCCATCTCTCAGATACAGGCTCTGAAAACAATCACTGACATGTCAGCAGAAGTACACTTAATTTTGCACAGCTGTGGAGAGTGTCCCGGGGAAAAAAGGCACTTGCTGAGTTATCTGACTGCCCTAGATTTGTCACATGCTTAGGCACAGGTTGTCTCGAAGTCAGATGTTTTACAAGACACTGGAGAAGCAGTAAAATTCACACCTTGGCTGTCCCACCGCCCACCTTTCTCACCTCCCCAGCTTAACCACAGCATGCAGCCAGACAGGGGCATCCCTCCCCATCACCCCCGCCTCCTCCCCAACCACTGGCTCCTGGCGGGGTCCCCGACCCCCCCACCCCCGGTACGCCGCCGGTTCCCCCCCGCACCTTCCGCTGCCGCCGGCCGCTGCTGGGGGCTGCGCTTCTGCTGTCCGGCCCGCTGCCGCTGCCGCAGCCGCTGCTTTTTCCTTCCCCCGGCCATACCGTGCCAGCAAGCAGCCTGCTACCGCTAGGCTGAGCCCGAGGCAGCTCCTTTATGCCTGCTCCCCGCCCCAGCCAGCCTCGACCCGGCGGGGAAACGAAACCGAAAGCGAAAACCGGGAGCTCCAGCAGCTGGGGAGGTTCCCGGGATGCTGACGCTTGGAGGTGCTGAGCTGGGAAACGGGAATCTGTGCTCGAAAGGATTCCCATTCTCGCATATTCTCTCCTGCTGTCTGCTAAGTCTCCCCCTGCCTCTAAAGGAGAACACACGCAGGGCCACCTTGTACAATAAATGATACCGGTGTTAGGGATCAAATACATGGAAAGACATAAGAGCATCTTCATTGTATTCCCAATACCTTTAACTGATGAACTGAATGCTTAAAAAAAATCATGCTGCTGAATGCTGAGCACAGACAGGGAGGATAGCAGGGGTAAGGCGTGCTGTGAAAGTAGCACTAAGGACGTGATTTTACAGATTCTTACTGGCATTGAGTGAAATGCTGCAGAAAAAAATGATTACTGAGACAACAGGACTGTTTAATATGATACACTTAAATGAAACAGAATGGAGTGAACAAAAAGGCACAGAGAGTCAATGTGGTGAAAAATAACAACAGGGTGGAGACAAAGGACATAGCCCATTGACAGGGCTGGGGCAATGCTGTCCAGGGCAGGGCCCAACCCAGGTCCTGCAGCACTCAGCATTAACCAGGGCAGTACTGTGAGGCTTGGGACACCAAAGCACGAGCTACAAAAGCACAGTAAAGTCCCTCTGCACCAAAAGATGAGCTAATCTGTCCTCCAAAGAGAGCAAAGGAGCTCCAGGCAGAGGCACAGGAATGAAGAGACTTGAGAGGAGGAGAGGAAAAGGACAGTCACTAAAGCTCTTTCTTTCCTTTTGGAGCTACATCCATGAAGGCGAAAGTCACTCAGGGTACACATTGCAGTTCCCCATCGTCTAAGTACACCTGGGTCCTTGAACAAAAGCAGGCCCACAATTGGGTTTGCCTTCTCCCCACAGGGGAGCAAACAGCACTTCTCTTTCCCAGCCTGTTGCCTGCAACACTGTGGAGACCTCATCTCCTTCCATGATATATAGGAAGGTCTTTTGACAAAGAAATAGCAAGCTATGGCCTGTGAGGCCAAGGCATGGGCCACAAAGGGACACTGCAGGTCCCTCTGCACCAAAGCATGACCTAACGAGTCCTCCCAAAGGAAGAAAGGTGCTCCAAGCCGAGGCACAGAAATCACAGAATCGTAAGGTTGGAAAAGACCTCTAAGACCATCAGTTCCAACCATTAACCCAGCACTGCCAAGTCTACCACTAAACCATGTAGCTAAGTACCACATCTACACGTCTTTTTAATATCTCAGGGATGGCGTCGCAACAACTTCCCTCATGGGACTTGCTCTCTAGACCCTTCACCAGCTTCATGGTCCTTCTTCGGACGTGCTCCAGCACCTCAGTGACTTTCTTGTAGTGAGGGGACCAAAGCTGAACACAGAGTGAGGTGCAACCAAGAGCCAGAGCCAAGTACAGGGGGACAATCACTTCCCTGGGCCTGCTGGCCACACTACTTCTGATACAAACCAAGAAGCTGTTGGTCTTCTTGGCCACCTGCCCAGAGTAGCCAGCACACTGCTGTCTGATATTCAGCTGGCTACCGACCAACATCCCCAGGTCCTTTTCCGACGGGCAGCTTTCTAGCACACTTCCCACAGCATTACGTGGGGGTGCTGTGCTCCCAGTGCAGGACCCTGCACTTAGCCTTGTTGAACCTCATACACTTGGCCTCGGCCCAGCCAGCCAGCCTATCCAGATCCCTCTGCAGAGCCTTCCTACGTAGCCTCAAGCAGATCGACACTCCCACAAAATAAAAGTCCTCTCATCGAGCATGTAGAGTTTCCCAAGGGAAAGAAAGATTCACCCGTGCTTTAGAATGGTATGACCCTATCTGACACCACCACAACGAAAGCTACATACTGAATAGTGAAGAAAGGTGTGAAGAAGAAAGCAATCACCAGTCTACCACCAAATTTAACCACTGTGCAACACATTAAAGTCACAAGACTCATATTAGGAAACAATGTGCCCCAGCAACTTACATATTTTGAGTTTATGTCAATAAATGGAGAAAGATAAGGAATGAAAACTTCATCCATTTAATAAAGAGTGATATTTGTGTCATTTCTATGCAATATTGACAAGTGTGGGAGTCACCAGCTGGGCCTGCAGTCTGCTCCTGCCTGTGCCACCAAAGCCCTGAGCACCCCACTGGTGCTGCGGGCAATGCCACAGCTGCCCCACAGCCCATACGAACAGCACAGAAGGACAAGCATGGGTCCGGGGGGCTCGGCAATGCCCCTGCACTAGCACAGCTCCTCCGCACTGAGCATTTTGGAGCACAGCCCCTGCCCCCAGGGCTCCGGCCCAGGCCCCAGTGGCAGGGCAGACCCAGACCCGCGGGGGGGGGGGGGGGTGACCATAGGAGCAGCCGGCTGAGAAATTCGGCTCCCCGGGCCCTGCCTCCCTGCCAAGACCTTCCCCTCTTGCTGGGTGCCCCACGAAGGCCTTGTGACGTCACAGGGCCATCGGTGACAGCACTGTGGCGCTGCTGGCACCATCACCCACTCAGCGTGCAGACAGCGGTGCTGCTCGTGATGGCCAGAGATCAAGCCCTCAGAAGGAGCAGCAAAATGCTCAGCCCGGGGCTCTCCCTTGTCTTCCTGCTCTGCGTGGCCTCTCTGCTCCCTGGCAGCCTTGGCTGTTCCAGCCGGCCCTCCTGGGCCACGCTTATGTGGGACGTGGCTCCTGAGGACCTGGAGCACCAGGGCACTGGTACGGAGAGCCAGTGCTCCTACCTGCCCTACCTGCTGGGCCAGCTTCGGTCCTCCCTGGCCATGCTGGATGCAACTTTTCGGTCCGTGGAGGTGCTCTACGGGAGCAGCCCAGCCCTGTGCGTGCTCGGCGGAGTTTTCCTTTGGAGGATTTGCGTATGGAGGAAAGCCAGGAGACGCCAGAGAGAGGTGAGTGACGGAGGTCGGGCAGTCCAGACAGTGCCAGGTTGCTGGGACTGCCAGGCCTTAAAGTTTGGGTCAGTAACGGGTAGGACAAGGAGTAATAGCCCATGTGGTCATGAAGGACTCAGTAGGACCCTAAGGTGCCCTGGGGCTTCCCTGGACCTCTTCCCACCCCTGGGAGGCGGAGGTGGGGTCTCATCTTCAGAAGAAGAAACAGGGACAGGGTGATGCCTGAGGGAGAAAGATACGGGGCCTGCCTGAGGCTTTCTTTGCACATCGTGCTGCCTGGTGCAGCCCAGCAGGACCCAAAGTTCTCAAGAAGAGGCCAAGCCCAGGTGCAGATGTCTCTAGCCCCCGCAAGGGCCATGTCCCTTTCATCATGCCCCCCTTGGCCTCTCGTTTCCAGGAGGCGAGCAAGACGCCCTCAGCTTCCTCAGGGACGTGCTGCCACTGCGGGTACTCCTACAACACCTATGAGGTGCTATGCCGGATGGAAGGAAACATCGTCCTGATGCAGAAGCACCTGAGAGAGCTGCTCCTCCGCCACCCAAAAGCTGGCAGGACCCAGAGAGCCAAAAAGAAGAGAAAGGTGGAAGACATGGAAGAGGAGGAGAGCATTTTCTCCATCTGCCTGGAGAGCCACGGCTCCCAAGGAGGCTCTGGGAGGGAATCGGGGGGGATTGCTCCCCAGTGAATAAAGGGTGTGAAACAAAACAATGGAGGTTGCGTGTATTGTCTACATCCACCCCTGGTACGCATGTCTCCTGGGAAAGTGGGAGAGGACAGGGAAAGAGAAAAAGAACAAGAGAGGTAATCTGAAGTGGAGAGCCACCACTCACCGCCTCCCAGAAGCAGACCAATGGCCAGCCAGTGTCTGAGCAATGGCTACTCTGTAAGGCCAAACCGACAGGTTTGACTTCTGAGTATGACATTCCACGGTGCTCACTTTGGGTCAGCTGTCCCAGCTACACCCTCCTTCCACCATCAGCTGCCCCCTCCCAAGCCTTCTCGCGGTGCCTGTTTGTCTCAAGTCACATCCAAAACAGCAGCATGGGGGTTGCGCTGGAGAAAGTCACATACCTCCCAGACAGGCCCAAGACAACCTCCACTGCCTGCACCTTGCTCACGTCCTATGCTGCCCAAATGCATCCTCATCAGGCACCACCCCTCCTCTCCATCCTTTGCTATTTACACGGGCATCTTTCGCTTTGTCTATGGGCCATCCCCATCACAGGGCCCCACCACATGCCCATTCCAATAGCCACGCAGATTGGTTCAGTTCATTTAGTCTGGGGCTTGGGCCGCCTCTTATGGTGATCATTCAGAAAAGGAGATGGGGCCTGTTGGCTTGGGTCACTGGGTGCCAAAAACAGCTCAGGTTGGGTTTGCCAGCTGCATTTGCCTGGATCTTTATGAGGCCTGTCCTCCCTTGGCCCAGGTGGCTCCTGCTGTATTGTTTCTTCTGGCATCCAGTTACAGCCTCCAGCCACAGCCTGTCACTCAGATCATGGATTATCTTATCCCCAGGGTGAAATTCCCTCAAGGTAAACACCACAGTTCCCCATTGTTCTGCAAGAGCCACCAAGCGCACCCGAGTCCTTGAACAAAAGCAGTCCCCAAAGTGGGTTTGCCTTCTCCCCACAGGGGAGCAAATGGCACTTGTCTTTCCCAGCCTGTTGCCTGCAACACTACAGGGACCTCATCTCCTTCCATGATACATAGGAAGGTCTTTTGACAAAGAAATAGCAAGCTATGGCCTGTGAGGCCAAGGCATGGGCCACAAAGGGACACTGCAGGTCCCTCTGCACCAAAGCATGACCTAACGAGTCCTCCCAAAGGAAGAAAGGTGCTCCAAGCAGAGGCACAGAAATCACAGAATCGTAAGGTTGGAAAAGACCTCTAAGACCATCAGTTCCAACCATTAACCCAGCACTGCCAAGTCTACCACTAAACCATGTAGCTAAGTACCACATCTACACGTCTTTTTAATATCTCAGGGATGGCGTCGCAACAACTTCCCTCATGGGACTTGCTCTCTAGACCCTTCACCAGCTTCATGGTCCTTCTTCGGACGTGCTCCAGCACCTCAGTGACTTTCTTGTAGTGAGGGGACCAAAGCTGAACACAGAGTGAGGTGCAACCAAGAGCCAGAGCCAAGTACAGGGGGACAATCACTTCCCTGGGCCTGCTGGCCACACTACTTCTGATACAAACCAAGAAGCTGTTGGTCTTCTTGGCCACCTGCCCAGAGTAGCCAGCACACTGCTGTCTGATATTCAGCTGGCTACCGACCAACATCCCCAGGTCCTTTTCCGACGGGCAGCTTTCTAGCACACTTCCCACAGCATTACGTGGGGGTGCTGTGCTCCCAGTGCAGGACCCTGCACTTAGCCTTGTTGAACCTCATACACTTGGCCTCGGCCCAGCCAGCCAGCCTATCCAGATCCCTCTGCAGAGCCTTCCTACGTAGCCTCAAGCAGATCGACACTCCCACAAAATAAAAGTCCTCTCATCGAGCATGTAGAGTTTCCCAAGGGAAAGAAAGATTCACCCGTGCTTTAGAATGGTATGACCCTATCTGACACCACCACAACGAAAGCTACATACTGAATAGTGAAGAAAGGTGTGAAGAAGAAAGCAATCACCAGTCTACCACCAAATTTAACCACTGTGCAACACATTAAAGTCACAAGACTCATATTAGGAAACAATGTGCCCCAGCAACTTACATATTTTGAGTTTATGTCAATAAATGGAGAAAGATAAGGAATGAAAACTTCATCCATTTAATAAAGAGTGATATTTGTGTCATTTCTATGCAATATTGACAAGTGTGGGAGTCACCAGCTGGGCCTGCAGTCTGCTCCTGCCTGTGCCACCAAAGCCCTGAGCACCCCACCGGTGCTGCGGGCAATGCCACAGCTGCCCCACAGCCCATACGAACAGCACAGAAGGACAAGCATGGGTCCGGGGGGCTCGGCAATGCCCCTGCACTAGCACAGCTCCTCCTCACTGAGCATTTTGGAGCACAGCCCCTGCCCCCAGGGCTCCGGCCCAGGCCCCAGTGGCAGGGCAGACCCAGACCCGCGGGGGAGGGGGGCGTGACCATAGGAGCAGCCGGCTGAGAAATTCGGCTCCCCGGGCCCTGCCTCCCTGCCAAGACCTTCCCCTCTTGCTGGGTGCCCCACGAAGGCCTTGTGACGTCACAGGGCCATCGGTGACAGCACTGTGGCGCTGCTGGCACCATCACCCACTCAGCGTGCAGACAGCGGTGCTGCTCGTGATGGCCAGAGATCAAGCCCTCAGAAGGAGCAGCAAAATGCTCAGCCCGGGGCTCTCCCTTGTCTTCCTGCTCTGCGTGGCCTCTCTGCTCCCTGGCAGCCTTGGCTGTTCCAGCCGGCCCTCCTGGGCCACGCTTATGTGGGACGTGGCTCCTGAGGACCTGGAGCACCAGGGCACTGGTACGGAGAGCCAGTGCTCCTACCTGCCCTACCTGCTGGGCCAGCTTCGGTCCTCGCTGGCCATGCTGGATGCAACTTTTCGGTCCGTGGAGGTGCTCTACGGGAGCAGCCCAGCCCTGTGCGTGCTCGGCGGAGTTTTCCTTTGGAGGATTTGCGTATGGAGGAAAGCCAGGAGACGCCAGAGAGAGGTGAGTGACGGAGGTCGGGCAGTCCAGACAGTGCCAGGTTGCTGGGACTGCCAGGCCTTAAAGTTTGGGTCAGTAACGGGTAGGACAAGGAGTAATAGCCCATGTGGTCATGAAGGACTCAGTAGGACCCTAAGGTGCCCTGGGGCTTCCCTGGACCTCTTCCCACCCCTGGGAGGCGGAGGTGGGGTCTCATCTTCAGAAGAAGAAACAGGGACAGGGTGATGCCTGAGGGAGAAAGATACGGGGCCTGCCTGAGGCTTTCTTTGCACATCGTGCTGCCTGGTGCAGCCCAGCAGGACCCAAAGTTCTCAAGAAGAGGCCAAGCCCAGGTGCAGATGTCTCTAGCCCCCGCAAGGGCCATGTCCCTTTCATCATGCCCCCCTTGGCCTCTCGTTTCCAGGAGGCGAGCAAGACGCCCTCAGCTTCCTCAGGGACGTGCTGCCACTGCGGGTACTCCTACAACACCTATGAGGTGCTATGCCGGATGGAAGGAAACATCGTCCTGATGCAGAAGCACCTGAGAGAGCTGCTCCTCCGCCACCCAAAAGCTGGCAGGACCCAGAGAGCCAAAAAGAAGAGAAAGGTGGAAGACATGGAAGAGGAGGAGAGCATTTTCTCCATCTGCCTGGAGAGCCACGGCTCCCAAGGAGGCTCTGGGAGGGAATCGGGGGGGATTGCTCCCCAGTGAATAAAGGGTGTGAAACAAAACAATGGAGGTTGCGTGTATTGTCTACATCCACCCCTGGTACGCATGTCTCCTGGGAAAGTGGGAGAGGACAGGGAAAGAGAAAAAGAACAAGAGAGGTAATCTGAAGTGGAGAGCCACCACTCACCGCCTCCCAGAAGCAGACCAATGGCCAGCCAGTGTCTGAGCAATGGCTACTCTGTAAGGCCAAACCGACAGGTTTGACTTCTGAGTATGACATTCCACGGTGCTCACTTTGGGTCAGCTGTCCCAGCTACACCCTCCTTCCACCATCAGCTGCCCCCTCCCAAGCCTTCTCGCGGTGCCTGTTTGTCTCAAGTCACATCCAAAACAGCAGCATGGGGGTTGCGCTGGAGAAAGTCACATACCTCCCAGACAGGCCCAAGACAACCTCCACTGCCTGCACCTTGCTCACGTCCTATGCTGCCCAAATGCATCCTCATCAGGCACCACCCCTCCTCTCCATCCTTTGCTATTTACACGGGCATCTTTCGCTTTGTCTATGGGCCATCCCCATCACAGGGCCCCACCACATGCCCATTCCAATAGCCACGCAGATTGGTTCAGTTCATTTAGTCTGGGGCTTGGGCCGCCTCTTATGGTGATCATTCAGAAAAGGAGATGGGGCCTGTTGGCTTGGGTCACTGGGTGCCAAAAACAGCTCAGGTTGGGTTTGCCAGCTGCATTTGCCTGGATCTTTATGAGGCCTGTCCTCCCTTGGTCCAGGTGGCTCCTGCTGTATTGTTTCTTCTGGCATCCAGTTACAGCCTCCAGCCACAGCCTGTCACTCAGATCATGGATTATCTTATCCCCAGGGTGAAATTCCCTCAAGGTAAACACCACAGTTCCCCATTGTTCTGCAAGAGCCACCAAGCGCACCCGAGTCCTTGAACAAAAGCAGTCCCCAAAGTGGGTTTGCCTTCTCCCCACAGGGGAGCAAATGGCACTTGTCTTTCCCAGCCTGTTGCCTGCAACACTACAGGGACCTCATCTCCTTCCATGATACATAGGAAGGTCTTTTGACAAAGAAATAGCAAGCTATGGCCTGTGAGGCCAAGGCATGGGCCACAAAGGGACACTGCAGGTCCCTCTGCACCAAAGCATGACCTAACGAGTCCTCCCAAAGGAAGAAAGGTGCTCCAAGCCGAGGCACAGAAATCACAGAATCGTAAGGTTGGAAAAGACCTCTAAGACCATCAGTTCCAACCATTAACCCAGCACTGCCAAGTCTACCACTAAACCATGTAGCTAAGTACCACATCTACACGTCTTTTTAATATCTCAGGGATGGCGTCGCAACAACTTCCCTCATGGGACTTGCTCTCTAGACCCTTCACCAGCTTCATGGTCCTTCTTCGGACGTGCTCCAGCACCTCAGTGACTTTCTTGTAGTGAGGGGACCAAAGCTGAACACAGAGTGAGGTGCAACCAAGAGCCAGAGCCAAGTACAGGGGGACAATCACTTCCCTGGGCCTGCTGGCCACACTACTTCTGATACAAACCAAGAAGCTGTTGGTCTTCTTGGCCACCTGCCCAGAGTAGCCAGCACACTGCTGTCTGATATTCAGCTGGCTACCGACCAACATCCCCAGGTCCTTTTCCGACGGGCAGCTTTCTAGCACACTTCCCACAGCATTACGTGGGGGTGCTGTGCTCCCAGTGCAGGACCCTGCACTTAGCCTTGTTGAACCTCATACACTTGGCCTCGGCCCAGCCAGCCAGCCTATCCAGATCCCTCTGCAGAGCCTTCCTACGTAGCCTCAAGCAGATCGACACTCCCACAAAATAAAAGTCCTCTCATCGAGCATGTAGAGTTTCCCAAGGGAAAGAAAGATTCACCCGTGCTTTAGAATGGTATGACCCTATCTGACACCACCACAACGAAAGCTACATACTGAATAGTGAAGAAAGGTGTGAAGAAGAAAGCAATCACCAGTCTACCACCAAATTTAACCACTGTGCAACACATTAAAGTCACAAGACTCATATTAGGAAACAATGTGCCCCAGCAACTTACATATTTTGAGTTTATGTCAATAAATGGAGAAAGATAAGGAATGAAAACTTCATCCATTTAATAAAGAGTGATATTTGTGTCATTTCTATGCAATATTGACAAGTATGGGAGTCACCAGCTGGGCCTGCAGTCTGCTCCTGCCTGTGCCACCAAAGCCCTGAGCACCCCACCGGTGCTGCGGGCAATGCCACAGCTGCCCCACAGCCCATACGAACAGCACAGAAGGACAAGCGTGGGTCCGGGGGGCTCGGCAATGCCCCTGCACTAGCACAGCTCCTCCGCACTGAGCATTTTGGAGCACAGCGCCTGCCCCCAGGGCTCCGGCCCAGGCCCCAGTGGCAGGGCAGACCCAGACCCGCGGGGGGGGGGGGGGGGTGACCATAGGAGCAGCCGGCTGAGAAATTCGGCTCCCCGGGCCCTGCCTCCCTGCCAAGACCTTCCCCTCTTGCTGGGTGCCCCACGAAGGCCTTGTGACGTCACAGGGCCATCGGTGACAGCACTGTGGCGCTGCTGGCACCATCACCCACTCAGCGTGCCGACAGCGGTGCTGCTCGTGATGGCCAGAGATCAAGCCCTCAGAAGGAGCAGCAAAATGCTCAGCCCGGGGCTCTCCCTTGTCTTCCTGCTCTGCGTGGCCTCTCTGCTCCCTGGCAGCCTTGGCTGTTCCAGCCGGCCCTCCTGGGCCACGCTTATGTGGGACGTGGCTCCTGAGGACCTGGAGCACCAGGGCACTGGTACGGAGAGCCAGTGCTCCTACCTGCCCTACCTGCTGGGCCAGCTTCGGTCCTCGCTGGCCATGCTGGATGCAACTTTTCGGTCCGTGGAGGTGCTCTACGGGAGCAGCCCAGCCCTGTGCGTGCTCGGCGGGGTTTTCCTTTGGAGGATTTGCGTATGGAGGAAAGCCAGGAGACGCCAGAGAGAGGTGAGTGACGGAGGTCGGGCAGTCCAGACAGTGCCAGGTTGCTGGGACTGCCAGGCCTTAAAGTTTGGGTCAGTAACGGGTAGGACAAGGAGTAATAGCCCATGTGGTCATGAAGGACTCAGTAGGACCCTAAGGTGCCCTGGGGCTTCCCTGGACCTCTTCCCACCCCTGGGAGGCGGAGGTGGGGTCTCATCTTCAGAAGAAGAAACAGGGACAGGGTGATGCCTGAGGGAGAAAGATACGGGGCCTGCCTGAGGCTTTCTTTGCACATCGTGCTGCCTGGTGCAGCCCAGCAGGACCCAAAGTTCTCAAGAAGAGGCCAAGCCCAGGTGCAGATGTCTCTAGCCCCCGCAAGGGCCATGTCCCTTTCATCATGCCCCCCTTGGCCTCTCGTTTCCAGGAGGCGAGCAAGACGCCCTCAGCTTCCTCAGGGACGTGCTGCCACTGCGGGTACTCCTACAACACCTATGAGGTGCTATGCCGGATGGAAGGAAACATCGTCCTGATGCAGAAGCACCTGAGAGAGCTGCTCCTCCGCCACCCAAAAGCTGGCAGGACCCAGAGAGCCAAAAAGAAGAGAAAGGTGGAAGACATGGAAGAGGAGGAGAGCATTTTCTCCATCTGCCTGGAGAGCCACGGCTCCCAAGGAGGCTCTGGGAGGGAATCGGGGGGGATTGCTCCCCAGTGAATAAAGGGTGTGAAACAAAACAATGGAGGTTGCGTGTATTGTCTACATCCACCCCTGGTACGCATGTCTCCTGGGAAAGTGGGAGAGGACAGGGAAAGAGAAAAAGAACAAGAGAGGTAATCTGAAGTGGAGAGCCACCACTCACCGCCTCCCAGAAGCAGACCAATGGCCAGCCAGTGTCTGAGCAATGGCTACTCTGTAAGGCCAAACCGACAGGTTTGACTTCTGAGTATGACATTCCACGGTGCTCACTTTGGGTCAGCTGTCCCAGCTACACCCTCCTTCCACCATCAGCTGCCCCCTCCCAAGCCTTCTCGCGGTGCCTGTTTGTCTCAAGTCACATCCAAAACAGCAGCATGGGGGTTGCGCTGGAGAAAGTCACATACCTCCCAGACAGGCCCAAGACAACCTCCACTGCCTGCACCTTGCTCACGTCCTATGCTGCCCAAATGCATCCTCATCAGGCACCACCCCTCCTCTCCATCCTTTGCTATTTACACGGGCATCTTTCGCTTTGTCTATGGGCCATCCCCATCACAGGGCCCCACCACATGCCCATTCCAATAGCCACGCAGATTGGTTCAGTTCATTTAGTCTGGGGCTTGGGCCGCCTCTTATGGTGATCATTCAGAAAAGGAGATGGGGCCTGTTGGCTTGGGTCACTGGGTGCCAAAAACAGCTCAGGCTGGGTTTGCCAGCTGCATTTGCCTGGATCTTTATGAGGCCTGTCCTCCCTTGGTCCAGGTGGCTCCTGCTGTATTGTTTCTTCTGGCATACAATTACAGCCTCCAGCCACAGCCTGTCACTCAGATCATGGATTATCTTATCCCCAGGGTGAAATTCCCTCAAGGTAAACACCACAGTTCCCCATTGTTCTGCAAGAGCCACCAAGCGCACCCGAGTCCTTGAACAAAAGCAGTCCCCAAAGTGGGTTTGCCTTCTCCCCACAGGGGAGCAAATGGCACTTGTCTTTCCCAGCCTGTTGCCTGCAACACTACAGGGACCTCATCTCCTTCCATGATACATAGGAAGGTCTTTTGACAAAGAAATAGCAAGCTATGGCCTGTGAGGCCAAGGCATGGGCCACAAAGGGACACTGCAGGTCCCTCTGCACCAAAGCATGACCTAACGAGTCCTCCCAAAGGAAGAAAGGTGCTCCAAGCAGAGGCACAGAAATCACGGAATCGTAAGGTTGGAAAAGACCTCTAAGACCATCAGTTCCAACCATTAACCCAGCACTGCCAAGTCTACCACTAAACCATGTAGCTAAGTACCACATCTACACGTCTTTTTAATATCTCAGGGATGGCGTCGCAACAACTTCCCTCATGGGACTTGCTCTCTAGACCCTTCACCAGCTTCATGGTCCTTCTTCGGACATGCTCCAGCACCTCAGTGACTTTCTTGTAGTGAGGGGACCAAAGCTGAACACAGAGTGAGGTGCAACCAAGAGCCAGAGCCAAGTACAGGGGGACAATCACTTCCCTGGGCCTGCTGGCCACACTACTTCTGATACAAACCAAGAAGCTGTTGGTCTTCTTGGCCACCTGCCCAGAGTAGCCAGCACACTGCTGTCTGATATTCAGCTGGCTACCGACCAACATCCCCAGGTCCTTTTCCGACGGGCAGCTTTCTAGCACACTTCCCACAGCATTACGTGGGGGTGCTGTGCTCCCAGTGCAGGACCCTGCACTTAGCCTTGTTGAACCTCATACACTTGGCCTCGGCCCAGCCAGCCAGCCTATCCAGATCCCTCTGCAGAGCCTTCCTACGTAGCCTCAAGCAGATCGACACTCCCACAAAATAAAAGTCCTCTCATCGAGCATGTAGAGTTTCCCAAGGGAAAGAAAGATTCACCCGTGCTTTAGAATGGTATGACCCTATCTGACACCACCACAACGAAAGCTACATACTGAATAGTGAAGAAAGGTGTGAAGAAGAAAGCAATCACCAGTCTACCACCAAATTTAACCACTGTGCAACACATTAAAGTCACAAGACTCATATTAGGAAACAATGTGCCCCAGCAACTTACATATTTTGAGTTTATGTCAATAAATGGAGAAAGATAAGGAATGAAAACTTCATCCATTTAATAAAGAGTGATATTTGTGTCATTTCTATGCAATATTGACAAGTGTGGGAGTCACCAGCTGGGCCTGCAGTCTGCTCCTGCCTGTGCCACCAAAGCCCTGAGCACCCCACCGGTGCTGCGGGCAATGCCACAGCTGCCCCACAGCCCATATGAACAGCATCGAAGGACAAGCATGGGTCTGGGGGACTCGGCAATGCCCCTGCACTAGCACAGCTCCTCCTCACTGAGCATTTTGGAGCACAGCCCCTGCCCCCAGGGCTCCGGCCCAGGCCCCAGTGGCGGGGCAGACCCAGACCCGCGGGGGGGTGGGGGGGGTGACCATAGGAGCAGCCGGCTGAGAAATTCGGCTCCCCGGGCCCTGCCTCCCTGCCAAGACCTTCCCCTCTTGCTGGGTGCCCCACGAAGGCCTTGTGACGTCACAGGGCCATCGGTGACAGCACTGTGGCGCTGCTGGCACCATCACCCACTCAGCGTGCAGACAGCGGTGCTGCTCGTGATGGCCAGAGATCAAGCCCTCAGAAGGAGCAGCAAAATGCTCAGCCCGGGGCTCTCCCTTGTCTTCCTGCTCTGCGTGGCCTCTCTGCTCCCTGGCAGCCTTGGCTGTTCCAGCCGGCCCTCCTGGGCCACGCTTATGTGGGACGTGGCTCCTGAGGACCTGGAGCACCAGGGCGCTGGTACGGAGAGCCAGTGCTCCTACCTGCCCTACCTGCTGGGCCAGCTTCAGTCCTCCCTGGCCATGCTGGATGCAACTTTTCGGTCCGTGGAGGTGCTCTACGGGAGCAGCCCAGCCCTGTGCGTGCTCGGTGGGGTTTTCCTGTGGAGGATTTGCGTATGGAGGAAAGCCAGGAGATGCCAGAGAGAGGTGAGTGACGGAGGTCGGGCAGTCCAGACAGTGCCAGGTTGCTGGGACTGCCAGGCCTTAAAGTTTGGGTCAGTAACGGGTAGGACAAGGAGTAATAGCCCATGTGGTCATGAAGGACTCAGTAGGACCCTAAGGTGCCCTGGGGCTTCCCTGGACCTCTTCCCACCCCTGGGAGGCGGAGGTGGGGTCTCATCTTCAGAAGAAGAAACAGGGACAGGGTGATGCCTGAGGGAGAAAGATACGGGGCCTGCCTGAGGCTTTCTTTGCACATCGTGCTGCCTGGTGCAGCCCAGCAGGACCCAAAGTTCTCAAGAAGAGGCCAAGCCCAGGTGCAGATGTCTCTAGCCCCCGCAAGGGCCATGTCCCTTTCATCATGCCCCCCTTGGCCTCTCGTTTCCAGGAGGCGAGCAAGACGCCCTCAGCTTCCTCAGGGATGTGCTGCCACTGCGGGTACTCCTACAACACCTATGAGGTGCTATGCCGGATGGAAGGAAACATCGTCCTGATGCAGAAGCACCTGAGAGAGCTGCTCCTCCGCCACCCAAAAGCTGGCAGGACCCAGAGAGCCAAAAAGAAGAGAAAGGTGGAAGACATGGAAGAGGAGGAGAGCATTTTCTCCATCTGCCTGGAGAGCCACGGCTCCCAAGGAGGCTCTGGGAGGGAATCGGGGGGGATTGCTCCCCAGTGAATAAAGGGTGTGAAACAAAACAATGGAGGTTGCGTGTATTGTCTACATCCACCCCTGGTACGCATGTCTCCTGGGAAAGTGGGAGAGGACAGGGAAAGAGAAAAAGAACAAGAGAGGTAATCTGAAGTGGAGAGCCACCACTCACCGCCTCCCAGAAGCAGACCAATGGCCAGCCAGTGTCTGAGCAATGGCTACTCTGTAAGGCCAAACCGACAGGTTTGACTTCTGAGTATGACATTCCACGGTGCTCACTTTGGGTCAGCTGTCCCAGCTACACCCTCCTTCCACCATCAGCTGCCCCCTCCCAAGCCTTCTCGCGGTGCCTGTTTGTCTCAAGTCACATCCAAAACAGCAGCATGGGGGTTGCGCTGGAGAAAGTCACATACCTCCCAGACAGGCCCAAGACAACCTCCACTGCCTGCACCTTGCTCACGTCCTATGCTGCCCAAATGCATCCTCATCAGGCACCACCCCTCCTCTCCATCCTTTGCTATTTACACGGGCATCTTTCGCTTTGTCTATGGGCCATCCCCATCACAGGGCCCCACCACATGCCCATTCCAATAGCCACGCAGATTGGTTCAGTTCATTTAGTCTGGGGCTTGGGCCGCCTCTTATGGTGATCATTCAGAAAAGGAGATGGGGCCTGTTGGCTTGGGTCACTGGGTGCCAAAAACAGCTCAGGCTGGGTTTGCCAGCTGCATTTGCCTGGATCTTTATGAGGCCTGTCCTCCCTTGGTCCAGGTGGCTCCTGCTGTATTGTTTCTTCTGGCATCCAGTTACAGCCTCCAGCCACAGCCTGTCACTCAGATCATGGATTATCTTATCCCCAGGGTGAAATTCCCTCAAGGTAAACACCACAGTTCCCCATTGTTCTGCAAGAGCCACCAAGCGCACCCGAGTCCTTGAACAAAAGCAGTCCCCAAAGTGGGTTTGCCTTCTCCCCACAGGGGAGCAAATGGCACTTGTCTTTCCCAGCCTGTTGCCTGCAACACTACAGGGACCTCATCTCCTTCCATGATACATAGGAAGGTCTTTTGACAAAGAAATAGCAAGCTATGGCCTGTGAGGCCAAGGCATGGGCCACAAAGGGACACTGCAGGTCCCTCTGCACCAAAGCATGACCTAACGAGTCCTCCCAAAGGAAGAAAGGTGCTCCAAGCAGAGGCACAGAAATCACGGAATCGTAAGGTTGGAAAAGACCTCTAAGACCATCAGTTCCAACCATTAACCCAGCACTGCCAAGTCTACCACTAAACCATGTAGCTAAGTACCACATCTACACGTCTTTTTAATATCTCAGGGATGGCGTCGCAACAACTTCCCTCATGGGACTTGCTCTCTAGACCCTTCACCAGCTTCATGGTCCTTCTTCGGACGTGCTCCAGCACCTCAGTGACTTTCTTGTAGTGAGGGGACCAAAGCTGAACACAGAGTGAGGTGCAACCAAGAGCCAGAGCCAAGTACAGGGGGACAATCACTTCCCTGGGCCTGCTGGCCACACTACTTCTGATACAAACCAAGAAGCTGTTGGTCTTCTTGGCCACCTGCCCAGAGTAGCCAGCACACTGCTGTCTGATATTCAGCTGGCTACCGACCAACATCCCCAGGTCCTTTTCCGACGGGCAGCTTTCTAGCACACTTCCCACAGCATTACGTGGGGGTGCTGTGCTCCCAGTGCAGGACCCTGCACTTAGCCTTGTTGAACCTCATACACTTGGCCTCGGCCCAGCCAGCCAGCCTATCCAGATCCCTCTGCAGAGCCTTCCTACGTAGCCTCAAGCAGATCGACACTCCCACAAAATAAAAGTCCTCTCATCGAGCATGTAGAGTTTCCCAAGGGAAAGAAAGATTCACCCGTGCTTTAGAATGGTATGACCCTATCTGACACCACCACAACGAAAGCTACATACTGAATAGTGAAGAAAGGTGTGAAGAAGAAAGCAATCACCAGTCTACCACCAAATTTAACCACTGTGCAACACATTAAAGTCACAAGACTCATATTAGGAAACAATGTGCCCCAGCAACTTACATATTTTGAGTTTATGTCAATAAATGGAGAAAGATAAGGAATGAAAACTTCATCCATTTAATAAAGAGTGATATTTGTGTCATTTCTATGCAATATTGACAAGTATGGGAGTCACCAGCTGGGCCTGCAGTCTGCTCCTGCCTGTGCCACCAAAGCCCTGAGCACCCCACCGGTGCTGCGGGCAATGCCACAGCTGCCCCACAGCCCATACGAACAGCACAGAAGGACAAGCGTGGGTCCGGGGGGCTCGGCAATGCCCCTGCACTAGCACAGCTCCTCCGCACTGAGCATTTTGGAGCACAGCCCCTGCCCCCAGGGCTCCGGCCCAGGCCCCAGTGGCAGGGCAGACCCAGACCCGCGGGGGGGGGGGGGGGTGACCATAGGAGCAGCCGGCTGAGAAATTCGGCTCCCCGGGCCCTGCCTCCCTGCCAAGACCTTCCCCTCTTGCTGGGTGCCCCACGAAGGCCTTGTGACGTCACAGGGCCATCGGTGACAGCACTGTGGCGCTGCTGGCACCATCACCCACTCAGCGTGCAGACAGCGGTGCTGCTCGTGATGGCCAGAGATCAAGCCCTCAGAAGGAGCAGCAAAATGCTCAGCCCGGGGCTCTCCCTTGTCTTCCTGCTCTGCGTGGCCTCTCTGCTCCCTGGCAGCCTTGGCTGTTCCAGCCGGCCCTCCTGGGCCACGCTTATGTGGGACGTGGCTCCTGAGGACCTGGAGCACCAGGGCACTGGTACGGAGAGCCAGTGCTCCTACCTGCCCTACCTGCTGGGCCAGCTTCGGTCCTCGCTGGCCATGCTGGATGCAACTTTTCGGTCCGTGGAGGTGCTCTACGGGAGCAGCCCAGCCCTGTGCGTGCTCGGCGGGGTTTTCCTTTGGAGGATTTGCGTATGGAGGAAAGCCAGGAGACGCCAGAGAGAGGTGAGTGACGGAGGTCGGGCAGTCCAGACAGTGCCAGGTTGCTGGGACTGCCAGGCCTTAAAGTTTGGGTCAGTAACGGGTAGGACAAGGAGTAATAGCCCATGTGGTCATGAAGGACTCAGTAGGACCCTAAGGTGCCCTGGGGCTTCCCTGGACCTCTTCCCACCCCTGGGAGGCGGAGGTGGGGTCTCATCTTCAGAAGAAGAAACAGGGACAGGGTGATGCCTGAGGGAGAAAGATACGGGGCCTGCCTGAGGCTTTCTTTGCACATCGTGCTGCCTGGTGCAGCCCAGCAGGACCCAAAGTTCTCAAGAAGAGGCCAAGCCCAGGTGCAGATGTCTCTAGCCCCCGCAAGGGCCATGTCCCTTTCATCATGCCCCCCTTGGCCTCTCGTTTCCAGGAGGCGAGCAAGACGCCCTCAGCTTCCTCAGGGACGTGCTGCCACTGCGGGTACTCCTACAACACCTATGAGGTGCTATGCCGGATGGAAGGAAACATCGTCCTGATGCAGAAGCACCTGAGAGAGCTGCTCCTCCGCCACCCAAAAGCTGGCAGGACCCAGAGAGCCAAAAAGAAGAGAAAGGTGGAAGACATGGAAGAGGAGGAGAGCATTTTCTCCATCTGCCTGGAGAGCCACGGCTCCCAAGGAGGCTCTGGGAGGGAATCGGGGGGGATTGCTCCCCAGTGAATAAAGGGTGTGAAACAAAACAATGGAGGTTGCGTGTATTGTCTACATCCACCCCTGGTACGCATGTCTCCTGGGAAAGTGGGAGAGGACAGGGAAAGAGAAAAAGAACAAGAGAGGTAATCTGAAGTGGAGAGCCACCACTCACCGCCTCCCAGAAGCAGACCAATGGCCAGCCAGTGTCTGAGCAATGGCTACTCTGTAAGGCCAAACCGACAGGTTTGACTTCTGAGTATGACATTCCACGGTGCTCACTTTGGGTCAGCTGTCCCAGCTACACCCTCCTTCCACCATCAGCTGCCCCCTCCCAAGCCTTCTCGCGGTGCCTGTTTGTCTCAAGTCACATCCAAAACAGCAGCATGGGGGTTGCGCTGGAGAAAGTCACATACCTCCCAGACAGGCCCAAGACAACCTCCACTGCCTGCACCTTGCTCACGTCCTATGCTGCCCAAATGCATCCTCATCAGGCACCACCCCTCCTCTCCATCCTTTGCTATTTACACGGGCATCTTTCGCTTTGTCTATGGGCCATCCCCATCACAGGGCCCCACCACATGCCCATTCCAATAGCCACGCAGATTGGTTCAGTTCATTTAGTCTGGGGCTTGGGCCGCCTCTTATGGTGATCATTCAGAAAAGGAGATGGGGCCTGTTGGCTTGGGTCACTGGGTGCCAAAAACAGCTCAGGTTGGGTTTGCCAGCTGCATTTGCCTGGATCTTTATGAGGCCTGTCCTCCCTTGGTCCAGGTGGCTCCTGCTGTATTGTTTCTTCTGGCATCCAGTTACAGCCTCCAGCCACAGCCTGTCACTCAGATCATGGATTATCTTATCCCCAGGGTGAAATTCCCTCAAGGTAAACACCACAGTTCCCCATTGTTCTGCAAGAGCCACCAAGCGCACCCGAGTCCTTGAACAAAAGCAGTCCCCAAAGTGGGTTTGCCTTCTCCCCACAGGGGAGCAAATGGCACTTGTCTTTCCCAGCCTGTTGCCTGCAACACTACAGGGACCTCATCTCCTTCCATGATACATAGGAAGGTCTTTTGACAAAGAAATAGCAAGCTATGGCCTGTGAGGCCAAGGCATGGGCCACAAAGGGACACTGCAGGTCCCTCTGCACCAAAGCATGACCTAACGAGTCCTCCCAAAGGAAGAAAGGTGCTCCAAGCCGAGGCACAGAAATCACAGAATCGTAAGGTTGGAAAAGACCTCTAAGACCATCAGTTCCAACCATTAACCCAGCACTGCCAAGTCTACCACTAAACCATGTAGCTAAGTACCACATCTACACGTCTTTTTAATATCTCAGGGATGGCGTCGCAACAACTTCCCTCATGGGACTTGCTCTCTAGACCCTTCACCAGCTTCATGGTCCTTCTTCGGACGTGCTCCAGCACCTCAGTGACTTTCTTGTAGTGAGGGGACCAAAGCTGAACACAGAGTGAGGTGCAACCAAGAGCCAGAGCCAAGTACAGGGGGACAATCACTTCCCTGGGCCTGCTGGCCACACTACTTCTGATACAAACCAAGAAGCTGTTGGTCTTCTTGGCCACCTGCCCAGAGTAGCCAGCACACTGCTGTCTGATATTCAGCTGGCTACCGACCAACATCCCCAGGTCCTTTTCCGACGGGCAGCTTTCTAGCACACTTCCCACAGCATTACGTGGGGGTGCTGTGCTCCCAGTGCAGGACCCTGCACTTAGCCTTGTTGAACCTCATACACTTGGCCTCGGCCCAGCCAGCCAGCCTATCCAGATCCCTCTGCAGAGCCTTCCTACGTAGCCTCAAGCAGATCGACACTCCCACAAAATAAAAGTCCTCTCATCGAGCATGTAGAGTTTCCCAAGGGAAAGAAAGATTCACCCGTGCTTTAGAATGGTATGACCCTATCTGACACCACCACAACGAAAGCTACATACTGAATAGTGAAGAAAGGTGTGAAGAAGAAAGCAATCACCAGTCTACCACCAAATTTAACCACTGTGCAACACATTAAAGTCACAAGACTCATATTAGGAAACAATGTGCCCCAGCAACTTACATATTTTGAGTTTATGTCAATAAATGGAGAAAGATAAGGAATGAAAACTTCATCCATTTAATAAAGAGTGATATTTGTGTCATTTCTATGCAATATTGACAAGTGTGGGAGTCACCAGCTGGGCCTGCAGTCTGCTCCTGCCTGTGCCACCAAAGCCCTGAGCACCCCACCGGTGCTGCGGGCAATGCCACAGCTGCCCCACAGCCCATACGAACAGCACAGAAGGACAAGCGTGGGTCCGGGGGGCTCGGCAATGCCCCTGCACTAGCACAGCTCCTCCTCACTGAGCATTTTGGAGCACAGCCCCTGCCCCCAGGGCTCCGGCCCAGGCCCCAGTGGCAGGGCAGACCCAGACCCGCGGGGGGGGGGGGGGGTGACCATAGGAGCAGCCGGCTGAGAAATTCGGCTCCCCGGGCCCTGCCTCCCTGCCAAGACCTTCCCCTCTTGCTGGGTGCCCCACGAAGGCCTTGTGACGTCACAGGGCCATCGGTGACAGCACTGTGGCGCTGCTGGCACCATCACCCACTCAGCGTGCAGACAGCGGTG